>NC_053023.1:162028006-162210533 GCF_003073215.2 Triticum urartu | reverse complement strand
TTAAGGTCCTGATACATCTTCGTGCTCCCAGGGTGGATGGAGAGGAGAGAATTGTGAGCCTCGTTTATGATCACTTTACGGAGGTCACCTTTGGGAACAACAATACGATCCTCGAAGAAGAGAGTGTCCTTGTCATCAAGGCGGTAGCACTTGTACTTGGACTTACTCTTGGCAATCCCAATCTTCACCTTTTCCACCATAGCATCAAGAAGTTGGGCTTGGCGAATCTGGTCTTCTAAGGTAGGAGAGACTTGAAGGTTGGCGAGGAAACCTTGAGGAACAACTTGCGGGTTCAGTTTGCGGAAAGCTTCACAAAGCTCGGGTTGATAAGGCTTAAGAATCAGACTGTTGTAGTAGGCCTTTCTGCTCAAAGCGTCAGCAATCACATTAGCCTTGCCTGGAGTATACTCAATACTTGGATTATACTCTTGAATCATTTCGACCCATCGAGTTTGCCCGAGGTTGAGATTAAGCTGAGTGAAGATGTACTTGAGACTCTTGTGATCAGTGAAAATGTCCACTTTTCTTCCCAATAGAAGATGTCTCCAAGTCAAAAGAGCATGCACAACTGCCGCCAACTCGAGATCATGAGTGGGGTAGTTCTTCTCATTAGGCTTCAACTGGCGAGATGTATAAGCAACAACTTTCTTCTCTTGCATCAATACTGCGCCAAGACCTTGGAGAGAGGCATCACAAAAGACCTCGTACGGCTTGGATTCATCAGGCGGAGTCAGAAATGGAGCAGTGATCAATTTCTCTTTCAAAGTGTTGAAAGCAATATCACACTCCGGAGACCAAACGTACTTGACGTGCTTCTGAAGAAGATTAGAGAGAGGCTTCGCGATCTTAGAAAAGTTTTCAACGAATCTTCGGCAATAGCTTGCGAGACCGAGAAAACTGCGGAGTTGCTTCACGTTTTGAGGAGGTTCCCAATTCACAATTGCGGACACCTTCTCAGGATTCACGGAAATGCCCTTGGTAGAGATGATATGACCAAGATAAAGAACCTCATCAAGCCAAAATTCACACTTGGAGAACTTGGCGTAGAACTGATGTTCTCTGAGCTTATCAAGAACCAAACGCAAATGCTTGGCGTGATCTTCCTTGTTCTTCGAGAAAACCAGAATGTCGTCGAGATAGACCAAAACGAAGTCATTGGTGTAGGCGTTGAAGATGAAGTTCATCATGCGAGAGAACGCCGGAGGAGCGTTGGCGAGGCCAAAAGACATGACAGTGTATTCATATGAACCAAAGCTTGTTCTGAATGCTGTCTTGGGAATATCTTCTTCACGAATGCGAATCTGGTGATAACCCATACGGAGATCAAGCTTGGAGAATACTTGAGCACCTTTGAGTTGTTCGAACAGCTCATTGATGTTGGGAAGTGGGTATTTGTTCTTGATGGTCTTCTTGTTCACTGGACGGTAATCAACACAAAGTCGGTCCGTTCCATCCTTCTTCTTCACAAAAAGAACACCACAACCCCACGGAGAAGAACTAGGCCGGACCCATTCTTTCTTGCTCATCGAGTTGCTTCTTCAGCTCCTTCAACTCTTCAGATCCAAGCTTGTAAGGACGTTTGCACACAGGTTCCGTGCCAGGCTCAAGTTCAATAACAAATTCAACTGGCCGGTGCGGAGGCATTCCTGGGAGCTCTTCTGGAAAGACGTCTTGGTATTCGCAAATGACTGGAATTTGCGAAATAGCGTCCAATTCACCCTTCTCATTGAGAGAAAACAGACAGATAGTATCATCACGAGCGGCAAAGACAATTACATCCTCAGACGAATGAGTCAATTGAATCTGCATGGCTGCACAATCAAGCTGAGCCTTGTGCTTAGAAAGCCAATCCATCCTGAGAATTAGATCAATATCCGAGTTACCAAGAACCATTGGAGAAGCCGGAAACTTGTAATCGCCCAACGTGATAGAGACATCGGGAGCAACCAAACTAGAAGTCAAAATCTTGCTGGGAGAAACAACTTGCATGACTTTGGGCATAATCTCGGTATCAACATTGTGCTTTGATGCAAACAGACATGACAAAAAGGAATGCGATGCACCAGTGTCAAAAAGAACTTTTGCAGGAACATCGTTAACAGGAAGGTTACCCATGATCACATCTGACGAGTCCTCTGCCTGAGCTGCATTCATCAAATTGACCTTGGCATGCTTGGGGTTATGCTTGACCACAGCTGTACTTGCCGATTTGACAGGAGGAGGAGGAGGAAGATGCCTCTGGTTGAAACACTTGTTGGCATAGTGACCCTTCTGTTGGCACTTATTGCATGTGACCTCTGAAAGCGGACGGTGATACGGAGCACTCGATCTTGGAGCTTGAGACAAAGTCTTGTTCTGAAAGCCAGGGTTGGGTGGGTGGGAAGAACCACTGCCACCTTTACTCTTCTGCTGAAACGGCTGGCGGAACGGAGGAGGAGGAAGCCAAAACTTCTGCTGCTTGGCCACTTGAGTAGAGGAAGAAGGAGTAACATCTCTGACTCGCTTCCTGGAAGCATCACACCTCAACTGAGCAGCCTCTTGCTTCAGTGCCATGTTGTAGAACTCATTGTACCTCAAGGGCTCAAAGAGAACAAGAGCGAGCTGGATATCTTCTCTGAGACCACCCCTAAACTGGTATATCATGCTCTTCTCATCAGGCACGTCCTGCTTGGCAAAGCGGGCGAGCTTCTGGAACAACTTGTTGTAGTCATAGACAGACAAAGAGCCTTGCTTCAGATTGCGGAATTCCTCACGCTTGCTTTCCACCATGCTCTGCGGAATATGATGAGCTCGGAAATCTCGACGGAAATCATCCCAAGTGATAACACGTCCACCTCTGGAGTCCTTGTACTGCTGGAACCATTCTGCAGCTTGATCTTTGAGTTGGAAGGAAGCGAACTTCACAAAGTCCTCAGGCCTGACGTTACTGCACTCGAAATGCTTACACAGATCCACAAGCCAATTGTCAGCATCGGTTGCCTCAACACAATTGCTGAAAGTCTTTGGCCCGTTAGCAAGGAACTGGTTGAGTGTAGCAAAGTGACTCTCATTGCTGCCTTGATTCCGTTGACTGCCTTGATTGCGCTCTTGGAGAATTTGCATGATCAGCTGAGTGTTTGCATTGGTTGCGGCCATCACAGCTTGCCATGCCTCTGGAGGAGGAGGAGGTGGTGGCGGATCAGGATTTGGAGTCGTGCGCGTTGGAGGAGCCATCCTGAAGAGGTTGACCACCATTAGCACATTGAGAGACAAATATTGAAGCTGAAACCAATGGAATGAAAATTGCAACATGTAGTCTTCACATCTGGACAAAATGAACGAATGCATTCCTCTTCAAATGGTCACATATCCATAAATTGAGAAGCCACGTAGAATTAAGGTAGAGAAATAAATCAACAAGGTATGGATAGAGAACGAATAATCGGTAAGAAATCCCAATCTCAAACCAATATCCATGGAAGAAGAACTAGAGCTACTAGAATTCCCACCTATGAAACTCCCGAACCTTTCCGGTTATGCAATCAGGTGTTGGGGATACAGGGGAAGCATAATATCTCACCCAAACTAGCAAATCCTACATCCAACTGTATCCATCCTTCAACACATAACCAAGAAACCTTCGGAAACCATCTACCTCAACCTTCGAAAAGCATCCGTTATACGAGTTATGGTGATACTCCCGAACTCCCGCCCCAGTACTGGGTGGCGTCGAGGTTATCTCACCAACGAACTGCATAAAAGAGATTTTCGATGTTGGCGAACATATCTCAAGTATTCCAGAATTGCAACGATAAAATTATGATGACAACACCTCAGAGCTCAACTCCCCGGGACACTTCCACTAAACCCCTGACAGGAGGCACCAAGACAATGTTCTCATCATAAGCCATTGGAACGATTCCAAGATACTCGCGTGATCCTAAATTTTTTTTTAGTGAAATTTGAGAAGAGAAGAGTCAAAACTCTACGTCAGGATGCCTTACCAGAGCGATGAGAAGACTGGGAAGTAAAAGAATTCCTAGACTCTCCGATATATAATTTCTAAATGACTCAAAACATTTTTTTAGACACAACTCGGCTGCTAAAAACGATCAAGCAATGGGGCTCCTAAGGTCGGGGAAGGCTCTGATTACCAACTTGTAATACCCTCGATGCGACTATAGCTCCCACGTGTCGAGGCATGACTTAGAGACATAATCGCATTGAAGGCATATGTCGCAAGTTAGGCAATCTTCACAACATCCCATGTAATATGAATAATAAAGGGAAGAACATAGTTGGCTTACACTCGCCACGTCAATCAAGAACATAAATAACATTACATCATCCAAAACACTCATGGCCCGACTACGGTGCCAAAATAGAAGAGAACCCAACATGCGACACGGTCCCAATCACCCCCAACTGGGCACCACTACTGATCATCGGGAAAGGAAACATAGTAACGCTGAGAGTCTTCGTCGAACTCCCACTTGAGCTCGTACTCATCACCTGGAGCGGAATCACCTGGACATGCATCTGGAGTTATAGTATCTGTGAGCAACAGGGACTCAGCAATCTCGCACCCTCGCGATCAAGACCATTTAAGCTTATAGGAATGGTAAGGCAAATATATGTGGAACTGCAGCAAGCGACTAGCATATATGGTGGCTAACTTATTCGCAAAAGAGAGCGAGAAGAGGAGGCAAAGCGCGAGCGAGAAACTAGAGAGCAACCTGCGCAAGCATTACTCCAACACCGTGTCCACTTCCCGGACTCCGCCGAGAAGGGGCCATCACGGTAACACACTCAGTTGATTCATTTTAATTAAATAAGGTTCAAGTTATCTACAACCGGACATTAACAAATTCCCATCTGCCCATAACCGCGGGCACGGCTTTCGAAAGTTCAATCCCTGCAGGGGAGTCCCAACTTAGCCCATGACAAGCTCTCACGGTCAACGAAGGAATAGACCTCCTCCCAAGACGTTCCGATCAAACTCGGTATCTCGGTAACTCAAGACACTTCGACAGGTTAAAACAAGACCTGCAACACCGCCCGAATGTGCCGACAAATCCCGATAGGAGCTGCACATATCTCTTTCTCAGGGCACACTCAGATGAGACATCCTACGAGTAAAACCAACCCTCAAGTTGTCCCAAGGTGGCCCCGCAGTCTACTCGGTAGGACCAACACTCAGAGGAGCAGTGGCCCGGGGGGTTAAAATAAGATGACCCTCGGGCTCCAGTAACCCAAGGGAAAAGAGGCTAGGTGGCGAATGGTAAAACCAATGTTGGGCATTACTGGAAAAGCTTTAATCAAGGCGAACTATCAAGGGGTTCCCATTATAACCCAACCGCGTAAGGAACGCAAAATCCGGGAACATAACACCGATATGACGGAAACTAGGGCGGCAAGAGTGGAACAAAACACTAGGCAAGAGGCCGAGCCTTCCATCCTTTACCAAGTATATAGATTCATTAAGATAACATAGCAATATAGTGATATCCCAACAAGTAAATAAAAGGTGTTCCAACAAGGAATGGCCTCCAATCTTCACCTGCAACTAGCAACGCTATAAGAGGGGCTGAGCAAAGCGGTAACATAGCCAATCAACGGTTTGCTAGGACATGGTGGGTTAGAGGTTCCACATGGAAATTGGGAGGCTGACAAGCAAAAGGTAGGCATCGTAGCATTGGCATAGCAAGAGCGAGCAAACTAGCATAGCAAATATAGTAGTGATTTCGAGGGTATGATCATCTTGCCTGCACAGTTGTCAGAGTTGACTGGATCCTCACAAGCAAACTCAACGGTTTCCTCGGTAGCGAACTCGTCTCCCGGCTCTACCCAAACAAGATAAACAAGCAACAAGGATACAATCAACCACGTGCAAGCTCAAACAATAAGATGCAATGATGATATGCTATGCGGGATGCAAAATGCAAGATATGACAGGAAATGCATGAGTCTGGACTCAACGTGGAATTCCAAGGGTGCCACTGGAAAGATGAGATGAAATCGCTTGAAAACGATATAAAGATCATTGGAATCGGAGTTACGGTTTTGAAATGGCAAGCGTTTTAAGATATGACACCGGTCTGCGATTTACAGCAAGTAGGCAGCTAAATGCAACGAAATGAACATGCTACAACGCCCAAAGATGACAACAAAATACATGGAAGGAATGCACACAAGATGCTTAACAAAAGACTAGAACTGAGCCACGGCCAATTCATCCATCATGAGGTTCAAACAAGCATGGCAAAAACGCAAATGCAAAACAGATTTCAGACTTAGTGAAATTAACACTTGTCTGAAATTTCAGATCACGAAGCCCTCTTCGGAGCAGCAAAACAACATGATACATGATCTCATTAGGACAAGTAAGAACATGGCATGGAGCTACTCAACAAGCTTAACAAAAGACCCAAAGTGACCTGGGGCCAAAAGGGTTCACAAAATATACTAACGGGCACACGAACATAGCTAAAACACAATCAGTTTTCAGACATGGTGAAAACTGAGACATGCTGAAATATAACTCACGTAGGCATGTAAATGAGCTCGATGCACTCACCACGGTGTAAGTCATGGCAAGGCAAGCATACATCCGTCAAGAAGGCACAAAATACAAGCTAGACATGGCAAGAACAATGGCATAGCATGCACGGATCAACTACAATAGCATCGGCAAAATCGCAAACGAGTTGACGATCTGCCCAGATTCACAACGAAGCAAAAGTAGAGCTCGATTGACTCAAGCTAGGTTGCTCCATAATTGCAAAAAAAGACATGGATGGATAGAGCATAACATTATTAACAAAACTCCTTTACTGATCATCCTCAAAAGATGCGCGGATCACTAGGAAATAACACGAACATATGGCATCATGAACTAAATAATCCCAAACTTAGTGAAAACTACTAAGTCCCTAAAAACTGATTCACCGGGTGCCTCACTTTGCAAGCTTGCACAAGTCACCACACCCATCCTAAAAATGCATGGGTTGCACCTCTGGAAATAAGACAAAATCCTTAACAAAACATATGAAGGACTCACAGGCATATCATGCACACAATAATCATGGCAAAAATGACAAAAGTCTAAGATGAACTAGTAGATCTGACAATTAACTCATGAAGGCCTCTTCTAACAGCAATTCGGGCATCAAGATGAGCTCAAATGAAAATGATGCAATGGAATGAAATGATGTACTCTCAGAGATGAACATTTTGATATGCTATATGCATGAATCGGAGCTACGGGTACAAAGTTACGGAGCCGCGAACAGGAGCATATGGACTGAAAATTTAGGGACTTAGAGAAAAAAACAACCCCAGATCTAGGGTTTGCACGGATTCCGAGGCGGCGGCGGCACTGTTCACGTTGGAGCCGAGGTCGCCGGCGATGGCGTCGTGGTGGCCGGAGTGGAGAGAGGAGAGGCCGGCCGGGGCCGGTGGTGGCAGCGGCGGTCAGAGGCGGTGGTGGCGGCGGCGGCGCGAGGCGGTGGCGGCGGCACGAGGCGGCGGCGGCGGGGCGCGGCGCCAGGCGGCGGGGCGCGCGTGGGCCTCGGGGGCCCGGCTCGGGCCTCCCGGGCCGGCGGTGGGAGGCGGCGGCGGCTGACAGGTGGCGGGCGCGGAGTGGCTGGCGGTGGCGGCGGACGTTGTCCGGCTCCGCCCGGACACGTCCGGCGGCGCGAGGAGGAGCGGATCTAGGGTTTCGGGGAGGGGGATCCGGAATTTGGAATGGGGGTGCTATTTATAGGCATAAGTGGAGCTAGGAGAGTCCAAATGAGGTGCGGTTTTCGGCCACGCGATCGTGATCGAACGCTCTAGGAAATGGAGCAGAGTTGGGTGGGTTTTGGGCCAAATTGGAGGGGTGTTGGGCTGCAACACCCACGAGGCCTTTTCGGTCCCTCGGTTAACCGTTGGAGTATCAAACGAAGTCCAAATGGTACGAAACTTGACAGGCGGTCTACCGGTAGTAAACCAAGGCCACTTGGCAAGTCTCGGTCCAATCCGGAAATGTTTAATCCCCACACACGAAAGAAAGCTAGAAATGACCACCAGAGAAGAACGAAGCGCCGGAATGCAAAACGGACAACCGGGAAAATGCTCGAATGCATGAGATGAACACGTATGCAAATGCAATGCACATGATGACATGATATGAGATGCATGACAAACAAGACAACACACGGAGACAAAGACCTGAACCCAAGAAATAAATATGACTTAACGCCGGAAATAGCAAGAGTTGGAGTACAAATTGGGCAAGTTATATCTGGGGCGTTACAAAGGCATTCTAAGAATTCGGAATTTGTTCATCTTGATGCTAAATTTGATAAAAGTGGGATTGAAGAAATTAAAATCCTAGATATTGCTAAACCCACTATTATGGATTTCAAGGAACTTAACTATGAAAATTTCTCTTTGATTTATTGTATTTTATTTTTGCAATCCGTGCTAAAATCTCCTCACGCTTATAGTCAAAATAAAGCGTTTACTAAACATATCGTTGATGCCTTGATGCAATCCTATGAAGAAAAACTTGAATTGGAAGTTTCTATCCCTAGAAAACTTTATGATGAGTGGGAACCAACTGTTAAAATTAAAATTAAAAATTATGAGTTTTATGCTTTGTGTGATTTGGGTGCTAGTGTCTCTACTATTCCCAAAACTTTGTGTGATTTACTATATTTCCGTGATTTTGATGATTGCTCTCTAAACTTGCATCTTGCGGATTCCACTATTAAGAAACCTATGGGAAGAATTAGTGATGTTCTTATTGTTACTAATAGGAATTATGTGCCCGTAGATTTTATCGTTCTTGATATAGATTGCAATCCTTCTTGCCCTATTATTTTTGGTAGACCTTTCCTTAGAACGGTTGGTGCAATTATAGATATGAAGGAAGGGAATATTAGATTTCAATTTACATTAAAAAAGGGCATGGAACACTTCCCTAGAAAGAAAATAAAATTACCATATGAATCTATCATGAGAGCCACTTATGGATTGCCTACCAAGGATGGCAATACCTAGATCTATTCTTGCTTGTTATGCCTAGCTAGGGGCGTTAAATGATAGCGCTTGTTGGGAGGCAACCCAATTTTATTTTTATTCCTTGATTTTTGCTCCTGTTTAGTAATAAATAAATTATCTAGCCTCTGTTTTGTTTGTGTTTTTTGTGTTTAATTAGTGTTTGTGCCAAGTAGAACCGTTGGGAAGACTTGGGGAAAGTCTTGTTAAACTTGCTGTAAAAAACAGAAACTTTAGCGCTCACGAGAACTGCTTTCATTTTTAATTGGGAAGTGATATTTAGTTAATTCTTTTTGAAGATGATTAATTGATAAATTACTCACGTCCAGCAATTTATTTTAGAATTTTTGGGGTTCCAGATCTTGCGCTAGCTACAGATTACTACAGACTGTTCTGTTTTTGACAGATTCAGTTTTTCGTGTGTTGTTTTCTTATTTTGATGAATCTATGGCTAGTAAAATAGTTTATAATCCATAGAGAAGTTGGAATACAGTAGGTTTAACACCAATATAAATAAAGAATGAGTTCATTACAGTACCTTGAAGTGGTCTTTTGTTTTCTTTTGCTAACGGAGCTCACGAGTTTTCTAGTTTAAGTTTTGTGTTGTGAAGTTTTCAAGTTTTGGGTAAAGATTTGATGGATTCTCGAACAAGGAGTGGCAAGAGCCTAAGCTTGGGGATGCGCATGGCACCCCCAAGATAATCTGAGGACACATAAAAGCCAAAGCTTGGGGATGCCCCGGAAGGCATCCCCTCGTTCGTCTACTTCTATCGGTAACTTTACTTGGAGCTATATTTTTATTCACCACATGATATGTGTTTTGCTTGGAGCGTCTTTTATGATTTGAGTCTTTGCTTATTATTTTAACACAATCATCCTTGCTGTACACACCTTTTGAGAGAGCCATACATGATTTGGAATTTGATAGAATACTCTATGTGCTTCACTTATATCTTTTGAGCTGTATAATTTTGCTCTAGTGCTTCACTTATATCTTTTAGAGCACGGTGGTGGATTTTTTTTATAGAAACTATTGTTCTCTCATGATTCACTTAGATTATTTTGAGAGTCTTAATAGCATGGTAATTTGTTTAAAATCCTAATATGCTTGGTATGCAAGATTAATAATAAAACTTTCTTATGAGTGTGTTGAATACTAAGAAAAGTTTGATGCTTGATGATTGTTTTGAGATATGGAGGTAATAATATCAAAGTCATGCTAGTTGAGTAGTTGTGAAATTGAGAAATACTTGTGTTGAGGTTTGCAAGTCCCGTAGCATGCACGTATGGTAAACGTTATGCAACAAATTTGAAACATGAGGTGTTATTTGATTGTCTTTCTTATGAGTGGCGGTCGGGGACGAGCGATGGTCTTTTCCTACCAATCTATCCCCCTAGGAGCATGCGCATAGTGCCGAGGTTTTTGATGACTTGTAGATTTTTGCAATAAGTATGTGAGTTCTTTATGACTAATGTTGATTCTATGGATTATACGCACTCTCACCCTTCCACCCTTGCTAGCCTCGTCGGTATCGTGCATTGCCCTTTCTCACATTGAGAGTTGGCACAAACTTCGCCGGTGCATCCAAACCCTGTGATATGATACACTCTTTCACACATAAACCTCCTTATATCTTCCTCAAAACAGCCACCATACCTACCTATTATGGCATTTCCATAGCCATTCCGAGATATATTGCCATGCAACTTTCCATCATTCCGTTCATCATGACACATTCATCACTGTCATATTGCTTAGCATGATCATGTAGTTGACGTAGTATTTGTGGGAAAGCCACCGTTCATAATTCTTTCATACATGTCACTCTTGGTTCATTGCATATCCTGGTACACCGCCGGAGGCATTCACATAGAGTCATCTTTGTTCTAGTATCGAGTTGTAATCATTGAGTTGTAAACAAATAGAAGTGTGATGATCATCATTATTAGAGCATTGTCCCAAGTGAGGAATAAAAAAAGAGAAAGGCCATAAAAAAAGAGAAGGCCCAAAAAAAGAGAGAAAAAGAGAGAAGGGGCAATGTTACTATCCTTTTACCACACTTGTGCTTCAAAGTAGCACCATGATCTTCATAATAGAGAGTCTCTCATGTTATCACTTTCATATACAAGTGGGAATTTTTCATTATAAAACTTGGCTTGTATATTCCAACAATGGGCCTCGTCAAGTGCCCTAGGTCTTCGTGAGCAAGAAAGTTGGATGCACACCCACTAGTTTCTTTTGTTGAGCTTTAGTACATTTATAGCTCTAGTGCATCTGTTGCATGGCAATCCCTACTCCTTGCATTAACATCAATCGGTGGGCATCTCCATAGCCCATTGATTAGCCTCGTTGATGTGAGACTTTCTCCTTTTTGTCTTCTCCACATAACCCCCTTCATTATATTCTATTCCACCCATAGTGCTATGTCCATGGCTCGCGCTCATATATTGCGTGAAAGTTTATAGGTTTGAGATTACTAAAGTATGAAACAATTGCTTGGCTTGTCATCGGGGTTGTGCATGATGATAGCATTCTTGTGTGATGAAAATGAAACATGACTAAACTACATGATTTTGTAGGGATGAACTTTCTTTGGCCATGTTATTTTGAGAAGACATAATTGCTTAGTTAGTATGCTTGAAGTATTATCATTTTTATGTCTGTCGGCGTTCTGGGAACGGGGGTCCCCAGACTTGCCTGCCTGCTGCCTACGGCGTGGCTCAAAGGGGGGCCCAACACGGCCCATCTTCACCAACACAGACCCAAGACCCTCGCGAGGGGCCAAGCCTCGCGGGGCAGACGACGCGGAGCTTCCTCAGGCACGGCCTCATCAGGATGGCTCGCGAGGAGGCGGAGAGATCAAGGCGGGGTACCTCACGAGGTGCCCGTGACGCAAGCCATGACGACCAAGGGCGCCAGGCGGGTGCCAGCCCGCGCAATGTCCTCCTTTCCCCTTTGGTGCAAAGGGGGCAAGCGCAGCCGCGGAGTACCGAGGCATCGGGCAAAGGTTGCCATTTCGGTGCAACAAGACCGAGACCTGGAGGACTGAAGACGGAGGTCATCGTGGAGCCCAAGACGACGTCACCACCAGAGCTTTGTGCAGGCGAAGACTACTTTTGTCAGGATAACTGGTACTAGCCGTCCCCTTTCAAATTAGCTCGCCATTGTTGGCTCCCTTCCCGCTCGATATTTGGGAAGAGGACCAGGGCCTCTATAAATAGGACCAGCCACCCACAGGGAGCCAGAGAGGTTGGAGGGTGAGAGGTTGGAGATCGGATCAGTTGGAGGTTGGAGATCAACAATCGGAGAGAGAGAGAGAGAGAGAAGAGGGTGACTGGACTCCTCCTAGCAGTTCATCGCCCCAGCCAAGAACAGACCCTCACGAGGCTGTTCTTCCTTGTATTGTTCATCATCAGCAGCCCAAGAGGCAATCCACCACACCACATAGTGGAGTAGGGTATTACACCACAACGGTGGCCCGAACCAGTATAAACCCTGTGTCTCTTGTGTTGTTGTTTCCCTAGCTTAGATCTTAGCGAGGCGGAGGGGTGCAGGTAGGTAGGAGGCGAAATCTCCGCACGCACCCTAGTGTTCGAACCTCAAGGGTCTGCCGGAACCCGAAATCTGACATTTGGCGCGCTAGGTAGGGGTGCGCCGGAATTCGTCTTCCACCACCCCGTTCTCCTCCGACCATCGCGCCCATGTCTGACGCTCGTCGGGCCCGCGCCGAGCGCCGGGCCGCCCTCGCTTCCCACGTCGCCCAGACGGCCCCTGTCGGCGGGCGTCCTCGCCGTTCCCCATCACCTGCCGTCAATGCCGCCACCGGCCCGGCGGGGGACGAGCAGCAAGCATCGTCTCAGCATCCGTGTGTGCGGCAAGACGGCCGCACCGCAACTCCCTCACTCACCCCAGCTGGTTCTTCGTCCCGCACGCCCATGGAGGCTCGAGCTACGCTCATGGCGGCAAACGAGCTCCTGCGCTACCGTCCCGTGGACGACGTCTACGAAGAATGGCTCGACCGCGTCGCCGAGCTCGTCCGCGCCGTAGGGGGCTCTCCTGCGCCGTCTGTTCCGCTGCAACGCACCCCGCCCCGCGCGGGCGACGAAGCTCCGGCGGCGCCCGGGCCTCCTCCTCCTCAGGAAGGCGCCATGGCTCCAAGGCGCGTGGCCCCTGGGCGGAACCCGCTTCGTCAGGTGCCAGCGCGGCAAGAGCAGAGCTACCAAGAAGTCCCTCGCCCGCAAGAAGCTGCCCGGGCGCTCCCTGCTCCAGCATGTCGCGACCATGCTCCTGCTCCCGCGCGTCAAGACCCCACGCTGATCCCAGCTGCAGCGCGTGGGGACATGCAAGACCAAGCTCTCCATCACCCAAGGCCTCCCGTGGCCATAGCAGGCTGTCGCGTGGCCCGGCAAGTTCAAGCCAGACCTGCCTCCTCGTTACGACGGCACGGCTGACCCTGCAGAGTTCCTCCAGCTCTACGAGCTGGGCATCGAAGCTGCCAACGGAGACGAGAAGGTCATGGCGAACTGGTTCCCCATGGCTCTCAAGGACGGGGCCCGCACCTGGCTCCTGAACCTGGCTCGAGGCACGATCTCCTCCTGGGACGAGATGCGCACCCGCTTCATCGCCAACTTCCAAGGTACTCGCGACCGGCCACCCGCCGTGAGCGACATGCACCGCATCAAGCAACAACCCAGGGAGACCCTGCAGAAGTACATCCAGCGCTTCAACAACGCACGCCTCAAGATTCCCAAGGTGACTGAGGAGGCCGTCATCTCAGCCTTCTCCGACGGTGTGCGCGATGTCAAGATGAAGGAGGAGCTGGCGATGCATGAAGACCTATGCACTTCCTTGGAGCTGTTCAACTTGGCAACCAAGTGTGCCAGGGCTGAGGAAGGGCGTCTCTCCCTCCTCGAGCTGCCTGCCGCAGACCCAGAAGAGAAGAAGCCCAAGGCCAAGGATGTGAAGTGCAAGGGGGCTGCCGTGCTCGCGGCAGAACCAGACACCAAGTGGGGTAGAGATCAGCCGCGTCACTGGAAGACCCGGATCACGGAAGCAGGAGGCTTCCCGAGACCGCCCCCAAGAAGAAGAAGACATCGTCCGGCCCGGCCCCTCAGGAGGCAGGCCCCTCTGGGCCCGTGCCTGCCCAGGGGGAACCTCCTTCCATCGCATAGGAAAGCGCGCCCGGCACCCTCCTCAGGAAGGGCTCGGGGGCTCTCCCCTGGAGGGCCACCGACCTAGCTAGGGTCAAGAGGGAGGTGCTTGGGCACCACATGGAGGCATGTTTCGAAGCACGTTTCCCTCAAGAAGGAGCAAGGCAAGGAGAGCCATAACCTCAGGAGTTTGTCAGCAAGGCCATTCAGGAGCTATAGGAGTCAAGAGTCATGAAAGGCGGCGGCCGCCTACCAGCAGTGGCTCCCCATCCAGGCGAGGATGGTGGGCTGCGCGTCTGCATCGACATACCAGGGCTCAACCGAGTCACCTCTCTGGAGCGCCTCTGGCCCTCACGAGTGGGGCGCTGCGGAGGTCCACCCCACAGCTACGTTCGCATGCGTTACGGCTTGCCGAACGCGGCTGCCACGTACCAGTGCCTCATGAGGGGCATCACGGAGGCACGAGAGGCCAGGCGTTCCGCAGCCCTGGCGGAGATGGAGATGGTCCGCGAGGAGCCGCCAGCGCCTCCGGAGCCTCCCGAGGCCCCTGGGCCTAGGGGCTCGTGAGGATCGGCTTCCGCTGCCCACCGAGTCTGCTACACCAACACTCCTTCATCCTCAACATCATCAGGTGACATCTTTCAAGTTTCATTTCCAACTGGGAGCGCCCCCCCACAGGGCTGCATTATTCCCAGGCTGTGTGGGTCCGTCCCTGCGGCGTGTATCCCTTTTATTTCATGTTGTTAGATTACCTTGTTGGGGGCGCCCCTCGGGCTCCATGATCCCCAAGTCGCCCGGGCCAGGCCCAGCGGCATGTATCCCATTTGCGTTTATTTCCGGTTATGCGTTAGAACCACCATGCTTGATTATTTGATGCCGGTCCATGGCACCTCTTCTTCTCCATGCCGACCACTTGCACGTTAAAGGGGGGGGTACCTGAGCATCACGACTCAGGGCTCTTCCTGGCCCTCCAGCCCTCACCCTCTGGCCTTGTCCACAGCATCGCGACCTGGCATACCAGCGACGGCTGAGACCAGCTTGAGGGCCGGGACCCGAGGACGTAGAGTGACGACATCTAACCAAATTTGCAGGGACACATCACAAGATAAGGCCCAATGCCAGGCGCAACCCGCCTAGAGGTAGGGCCCCGTGAGTCCCGCGCTGGCTCACGGGTGCCCAGATACACCTCGCTAGGCCCTACCGTGCCAGCCACGTGTCAGGGCGGGGCTGTACACGCCCCGGGGGCTCCTCCCGGAGGGGGGCCCCCTCCCACGTACCAGTGGAAGCACCATGCTCCGCGCTGGCTGACGACACTGCCGAGGAGCGGCTATGCCCGTACACATACGGAAGCGCTATGCTCCGCACTGGTGATAAACAACTGAGGGTGGCCCCCAGGCCGCATCAACCTCAGGGAGCCCAGAGCTCAGTGTCTAGCCTCATCGTAACGCCTCCCCTCGGGAGTGCCGCGCGAGGGGGCTGGGCACAGGGGCTGCGCCTGGGTCACACCCAGATGCACGCCGCCCAGCCAGGTCCCCCCGGGCCTAGTTCGTCGTGCGTCTCTCCCCGAGCGGAGCCATGGTACGAAGGCCATTTGAGCGTCAAGGGGGACTCCTGAGCATCGCGACTCAAGAGCCTAACTGGTCACGTTGCCCCTCACTCCTTAGTTCCGAAAGGCTAACGGCGGTTGAGGTATGCGCGCGGCCGGGCTCTGCAGACGTAGAATGGTAGATCCACCCACATCACACCTCCCTACTTGCTGTTCGTGCGCCAAGGGGGACTCCTGAGCATCACGACTCAGGAGCCTAACTTGTCACGTAGCCCCTCACTCCTTGGCCCCGTCCTGGTTTCCGGTCGGGACCAACGCTGGGTGAGGCATGCGCGGGGCCGGGCTCTGCCGGCGTAGAACATAAGCAAGTAGGAAGGAAAAGCGCAAATTTCAAGGAATTCAAAAGCAAATATTACAGTCCACACTGTTATCTCAATGCCAAACGCACGTTTAAACGCCTCCCCGAGGCATGATACATGTGCAGGAATTAAAGGCAGGACAGGAGCCACAAAGGAGTCACTTGTCGGCGGTGGAGCAGCGCGGAGTGGGTTCAGCTCATGGAGCAGTGGGGGCGGCAGCGCCTTGCTTTGGCATGGTGCTGAAGGCCCGGAACTTCCCCAGCAGAGCCTCTGTGCGACCCTTCACGGCCTCGGCAGCGGCAGCGGCACGCTCACCGCTTACTGGCTCTAGCAGGCTGTCGAAGTCGACGCCGGGATCGCGGAGGTAGATATGGGTGAGGACCCGCGTCAGTGCTGCAGAAGACAGGACACGCGCCTCGGCCTCGGCCGTGGGGCCAAGGCCAAGGGCGACATCTTCAAGAGCGTGAACCAGGAAGGGAAGCAGCTTGGCAGGACCGTCCTCGGCGCCAGCCAGCGGGCTCTCCAGGCCGCTGTCGTAAAGCGTCCTCAGCGAGGAGCGAGCCTTCGCCTCCATCTCCATGAAGGCCACGCGGTCCTCGGCAAGAACCAGGGCCTTGTCGTCTAGCTCGGCCTTCTTCGCCCCCAACTCCTGCTCCAGCGCGCCTAGGCGGTCGCGGCGCTTCCTGAGCTTGACCTCCCTCTCCTTGACGGCTGCCTTGCGAGCCTTCACGCCTTCTTCCTGCTCTTGGCGAAGGCGGACCTCTTTCGCGAGCTGGTCCCGCAGGCCTTGCAGCTCGTCCTCCAGCGCCTTGCAACGACCATGGATGTCGACCACCTCCCCCAGGGCTGCGTCACGAGCAGCCTTCACCTCAAGGACGGCCTGCTTCTCCTCATCGCAAGTCGTCAAGGCCTGGACCAGCGCCGCCCGAATCGAAGCGTCGGAGCGAACCCATCCTGAAGCCAGCTCCAAGCGCCCGGCCACCAAGCGAGGGTCGGCACCAAGAAGATCCTGCCGCAGTTGGTCCAGCTCAGCAACAGCACGATCCAGAACGGCAGAAGGAGTCGGAGAGACAGCAGCCGGTGGAGTAGGAGGAGAAGGCGGCAGCGCGGCCACAGCATCCTGAGGCAGAGTCTGCCGCGCCCCAACGGCTGTAGTGGCGGCGGCAGGCAAGGACACCTCGGGATTCACTTGGGCCGTGGGGGCTGAGCTCGCCCCAGCCGGCTCAGCCAGGCCTCGCGAGGACGACCGGGCAGGAGAAACCTGTGCGTCACGGTCACCCTCCTTCGCGGGCAGAGGCGCTGCCACGGATGGAACCTCAGGAGCTCCCTTCGACTTCTTTGCTGCGGTGTATGATCGAAAGTATGTCTAGAGGGGGGTGATTAGACTACTTGACCAAATAAAAACTTAACCTTTTCCCAATTTTAGTTCTTGGCAGATTTTAGCTAATTTAGGACAAGTCAAGCAATCATCACATGATTCAAGCAAGCATGCAAAGAGTATATAGGTAGCGGAAAGTAAAGCATGCAACTTGCAAGAATGTAAAGGGAAGGGTTTGGAGAATTATAACGCAATTGGAGACACGGATGTTTTTCCCGTGGTTCGGATAGGTGGTGATATCCTACATCCACGTTGATGGAGACTTCAACCCACGAAGGGTAACGGTTGCGCAAGTCCACACAGGGCTCCACCCAAGGGTAATGGTTGCACGAGTCCACACAGGGCTCCACCCATGAAGGGTCCACGAAGAAGCAACCACCCACAAAGGGTCCACGAAGAAGCAACCTTGTCTATCCCACCATGGCCATCGCCCACACAGGACTTGCCTCACTAGCGGTAGATCTTCACGAAGTAGGCGATCTCCTTGCCCTTACAAACTCCTTGGTTCAACTCCACAATCTTGTCGGAGGCTCCCAAGTGACACCTAGCCAATCTAGGAGACACCACTCTCCAAGAAGTAACAAATGGTGTGTAGGTAATGAACTCCTTGCTCTTGTGCTTCAAATGATAGTCTCCCCAACACTCAACTCTCTCTCATAGGATTTGGATTTAGTGGAAAGAAGATTTGAGTGGAAAGCAACTTGGGAAGGCTAGAGATCAAGATTCATATGGTAGGAATGGAATATCTTGGTCTCAACACATGAGTAGGTGGTTCTCTCTCAGAACATATGAGTTGGAATGGTGTGTGTGTGTTCTGATGGCTCTCTCTCCACGAAAGAAGAGGAGGTGGAGGGGTATATATAGCCTCCACACAAAATCCAACCGTTACACACAGTTTTCCAATCTCGGTGGGACCGAATCAACAAACTCGGTCGGACCGAAAATGTAAACCTAGTGACCGTTAGAGATTTTTGGTGGGACTGACATGCAACTCGGTAGGACCGATATGGTTAGGGTTTGGGCACAACGTAATCTCGGTGAGACCGATTACACAAACTCGGTGAGACCGAATTTGGTAATTAGCTAACCAGAGAGTTGGTCAGGCAAACTCGGTGGGACCGATTTGCTCTTTCGGTGAGACCAAGTGGAATTCGGTGAGACCGAAAAGTTACAAAGGGGAAACACTGAGTTTACATTGCAATTTCGGTGGGACTGATTCGCTCTTTTGGTGAGACCGAAAAGTTACGAAAGGGAAACAGAGAGTTTGCAATCCCATCTCGGTGAGACCGAGATCCCTATCGGTAGAACCGAATTGCTAGGGTTTGGCAGTGGCTAATGACAAGTGAAACTCGGTGGCGCCGGATAGGAAGAATCGGTAGGACCGAGTTTGGCTTAGGGTTTAGGTCATATGTGGATATGGGAAAGTAGTTGAGGGTTTTGGAGCATATCACTAAGCACATGAAGCAAGAGGCTCATTAAGCAACACCTCATCCCTCCTTGATAGTATTGGCTTTGCCTATGGACTCAATGTGATCTTGGATCACTAAAATGTAAAATGAAGGGTCTTGAGCTTGAAGCTTTAGCCAATCCTTTGTCCTTAGCATCTTGAAGGAGTTCCCACAACCTTTAGTCCATGCCACTCCATTGTTGAACTTATCTGAAACATGCTAGATAGAAATGTTAGTCAACAAGAGATATGTTGTCATCAATTATCAAAACCACCTAGGGAGCACTTGTGCTTTCAATCTCCCCCTTTTTGGTAATTGATGACAACATATAGATCAATGCTTCGAAAAATGATAATAAGCATGAAATATATCGTCGCTTTGAGAAGTATGTGATAAGTAAGAGCTCCCCCTAAATTTGTGCATATTTAAAATTTGCTTTGGACTGCAAATGCACAAGGAGTTAGAGTCATGGGTTACTCTTCCATGTCACATACATCTTGGTGGAGCGCTTAAAATGATAAGAATGAAATACATGCACTCATCACCAAGAATAGTGAATGATCACATAAGATAGATAAGATAATAGCATTAAGCAAGCATTAAGTGTAGCTTATGATCAAACACATGATCATCAATGTCTCACAAGCATAGTATCGCGAGCACCCAAAAGCAAACAAGTTTGAAAACCCACCAAATAAAGCAAGAGAGAAAAGCAACACACTCTCTCTCGAAGCCTATGATCTATACATCTTCTCCCCCTTTGGCAACAAGTTACCAAAAAGTTCCTAGAAAATGCATAGCACTAGATCGACGCTCAGGCTTGATCTTCTGGTGGTGGTGGAGTCCGGATCACTCCAAGGACGAAGGCTTCGATAGATGTTGAAGTAGACGCTGGAGTTGAAGCTGAAGTAGATGCTGGAGCTGGTGGAACTGAGGCTGTGGCTGGTGCTGAGGTGGTGGCTCTGGTGTCAGCAACTGGCACGGCAGATGCCCTCGGGCCTCGTGGCACTCTGGCAAAGGCATGAGTGGTAGTCCTGCCTCTCCTCTCCTGCATGTCCTCCTGGAGCTGCTCCACTGCAGACTAAACTTCCGTTACTTTGACATCCAAGTCATAGAACTTCTGTTCCATGATTCTCTCTAGGCTCTGCTGATTTTGAGTGAGGGTGGCCAGACTTTGCTCAATCCTCAGCGTGGATGCAATCAAGTAACCAAGCTACTCTTGTTTGGTCTTCAAGAAGTATTCAGATGCCTCCTCTTGAGTTGGCATCTTGGCAGCTTTCTCCTTCCTCGCCTTCTCCTTCTTTGCATCCCGGTCCTGTCCTTCTTCGTGATCGGGGGCAAGCTCCCGCCGTCCTGCTCGTCGTCATCCTCGTCATCATCGCTCAGAGAGAGGTGGAGAACGCGGGACCTGCGCCGGGGGAGGGGAGCCCTCGACTCTCCGTCAGTCGCCTCGGAGTCAGGCCCTTTTTCCCGCTCCCCTCCTTCCCCCTCTTCGCTGGAGTCATCGGAGGGCACGTCCACCAGTTCCTCGGGAGTTCCCATGGGCACGGGCCCATCCCCGTTGAAGACGGGCATGGACTCCACTACCTGCTCCAATCGTCGCGGAGGAACTAGGGCGTAGGAGCGCCCTCCAACCTCGCCACGTCGCCCCCGACCAGAGATTGGAGGACCACAGCCAGATCTCCGTCGGCCAAGGCCGCGGGGCTCGGATGGGGCCTCCACATCGGAAGTGAGTACTGCCGAAGCGGAGCCAGCTGGTGCTCCAAGAATTCTCTCAGCAGCGACGCGCCGGTCAGCTTCGCCGCCGCCATGTTGGCCGGCCTCAGATCCGCGTCCATCTTCTCCAACACCAGCTTCGCGCGGGGGTCCGCGAGCTCCGCTCGACCCCAATCGCTGGAGCTCGTGGGCTGCTCCGTGGGCAAGATCAACCGAGGGTGGATGCGCCCTGCATCCACCAAGACCCTCTTACTCCTGAAGCCCTCAATCCTTTTCCCTGGGTTCGAAATGGCAATGGCGCCACCGTACGCGATGAAGCTCGCGCACGCGGAAGCAGGACCGCGAGAGGTCCGGAGGTAGAAGTAGTGGCGCATCAAGGCCACTGAGGGCTGCACCCCTACGTGAGCCTCACAGTAATAGGCGAAGATTGCCAGGAGAAGGACGGAGTTGGGGTGGAGATGCAGAGCCTGTAGCTTATAATGGCGGAGGACAGAGAAGAAGAACTCGGAGAAAGGAGGCACCAGGCCAGCGGCAATGGCACTTACGAAGAACGGATAGAAGGTGCTCCCTTGACCCTCGGGGGTGCAGGAGCCGTCCTTGAACACCTTCGCCCCATTGATGCCCCGCGCCGTCGCCATCCGGCGCAACCGGGCAAGGCTCGCCTCCGACACGTTCGGCGAGTCCAGGGCAGACGAGTACCAAGCTACGGCCGGGGGCTGACGAGGCGCCATGGCTTCCTAGGTCACACGGTCGGAGTAGATCTGGAAATTTTGGAGGAAGGAAGGAGAGGCGCAAGAAAGGGGATTTGAGAAGCAACCGGGGAAAGCAAGAAGCAAAGCCTATGTGGATGCCGCTCCTTTATCAACTCGCGCGGTTGCTAAGGCGCCCACGTCCAATCAACCGCCACGCGGCGCCCATGGCCGCAGGCTGTTAGGGCCCGCGGCGCTTCGCTCTTGCCCTTCCGCCTCCCGGCACGGCCAAGTCCGGGCGCGCCTTGGGCCCAGGGGCTACTGTCGGCGTTCTGGGAACGGGGGTCCCCAGACTTGCCTGCCTGCGGCCTGCGGCGTGGCTCAAAGGGGAGCCCAGCACGGCCCATCTTCACCAACACAGACCCAAGACCCTCGCGAGGGGCCAAGCCTTGCGGGGCGGACGACGCGGAGTTTCCTCAGGCACGGCCTCATCAGGTTGGCTCGCGAGGAGGCGGAGAGATCAAGGCGGGGTACCTCACGAGGTGCCTGTGACGCAAGCATGACGACCAAGGGCGCCAGGCGGGTGCCAGCCCCCGCAGTGTCCTCCTTTTCCCTTTGGTGCAAAGGGGGCAAGCGCAGCCGCGGAGTACCGAGGCATCGGGCAAAGGTTGCCATTTCGGTGCAACAAGACTAAGACCAGGAGGACTGCAAGACGGAGGTCATCGTGGAGCCCAAGACAGCGTCACCACCAGAGCTTTGTGCAGGCGAAGACTACTTTTGTCAGGATAACTGGTACTAGCTGTCCCCTTTCAAATTAGCCCGCCATTGTTGGCTCCCTTCCCGCTCGATATTTGGGAAGAGGACCAGGGCCTCTATAAATAGGAGCAGCCACCCACAGGGAGCCAGAGAGGTTGGAGATCGGATCAGTTGGAGGTTGGAGATCAACAATCGGAGAGAGAGAGAGAAGAGGGTGACTGGACTCCTCCCAGCAGTTCATCGCCCCAGCCAAGAACATACCCTCGCGAGGCTGTTCTTCCTTGTATTGTTCATCATCATCAGACCAAGAGGCAATCCACCACACCACACACTGGAGTAGGGTATTACACCACAACGGTGGCCCGAACTAGTATAAACCCTGTGTCTCTTGTGTTGTTCTTTCCATAGCTTAGATCTTAGCGAGGCGGAGGGGTGTAGGTAGGTAGGAGGCGAAATCTCCACGCGCACCCCAGTGTTCGAACCTCAAGGGTCTGCCGGAACCCGAAATCCGACAATGTCAATATGAACTTTTGTCTTGAATCTTTAGGATCTGAATATTCATACCACAATTAAGAAGATTTACATTGAAATTATGCTAAATAGCACTCTGCATCAAAAATTCTGTTTTTATCATTTACCTACTCAAGGACAAGCAGGAATTAAGCTTGGGGATGCTTGATACATCTCCAACGTATCTATAATTTTTGATTGCTCCATGCTATATTATCTACTGTTTTAGACATTATTGGGCTTTATTTTCCACTTTTATATTATTTTTGGGACTAACCTATTAACCGGAGGCCCAGCCCAGAATTGCTGTTTTTTGCTTGGTTTAGGGTTTCAAAGAAAAGGAATATCAAATGGAGTCCAAATGGAATGAAACCTTCGGAAACCTGATTTTCTCATCAGATAAGATCCAGGAGACTTGGACCCTCCGTCAAGAAAGCCATGAGGTGCTCACGAGGGCAGGGGGCGCGCCCCCTCCCTTGTGGGCCCCTCGAAGCTCCACCGACGTACTTCTTCCTCCTATATATATCCACGTACCCCCAAACGGTCGGGGACGGAGCCAAAAACCTAATTCCACCGCCGTAACTTTCTGTATCCACGAGATCCCATCTTGGGGCCTGTTCCGGAGCTCCGCCGGAGGAGGCATCGATCATGGAGGGCTTCTACATCATCATCCAAGCCCCTCCGATGAAGTGTGAGTAGTTTACTTCAGACCTACGGGTCCATAGCTAGTAGCTAGATGGCTTCTTCTCTCTTTTTGGATCTCAATACAATGTTTTCCCCCTCTCTCGTGGAGATCTATTCGATGTAATCTTCTTTTTGCGGTGTGTTTGTTGAGACCGATGAATTGTGGGTTTATGATCAAGTCTATCTATGAATAGTATTTGAATATTCTCTGAATTCTTTTATGTATGATTAGTTATCTTTGCAAGTCTCTTCGAATTATCAGTTTGGTTTGGCCTACTAGATTGGTTGTTCTTGCCATGGGAGAAGTGCTTAGCTTTGGGTTCAATCTTGCGGTGTCCTTTCCCAGTGACAGAAGGGGCAGCAAGGCACGTATTGTATTGTTGCCATCGAGGATAACAAGATGGGGTTTTTATCACATTGCATGAAGATATCCCTCTACATCACGTCATCTTGCTTAAGGTGTTACTCTGTTTTTAACTTAATACTCTAGATGCATGCTGGATAGCGGTCGATGAGTGGAGTAATAGTAGTAGATGCAGAATCGTTTCGGTCTACTTGTCTCGGACGTGCTGCCTATATACATGAGCATACCTAGATATTCTCATAACTATGCTCAATTATGTCAATTGCTCAATAGTAATTTGTTCACCCACCGTAGAATACTTATGCTTTTGAGAGAAGCCACTAGTGAAACCTATGGCCCTCGGGTCTCTTTCTCATCATATCAATCTCCATCACTTTACTATTGATTTGTTTTTACTTTTCTTTTACTTTATTTATTTTGCATCTCTATACCAAAAATACCAAAAAATATATTATTTATCATCTCTATAAGATCTCACTTTCGTAAGTGACCGTGAAGGGATTGACAACCCGTAAGCGCGTTGGTTGCGTTGAGCTATTGTTTTTGTGTAGGTACGAGGGACTCGAGCATAGCCTCCTACTGGATTGATACCTTGGTTCTCAAAAACTGAGGGAAATACTTACGCTACTTTCCTGCATCATCCCTTCCTCTTCGGGGAAATCCAATGCAGTGCTCAAGAGGTAGCATCTGACATCGCACACGCTTTGCAAATGGCAACTGTGTGCATGCTTGCACATGTTTCCTCTCTGTGAACCATCTCTGATTATGGTGCATATCGCAAACATTTGTGTTTTACAAACCGCGTGTGCTGTAACAACCTAGAGAGCGTAATTTCACCGTAATTTAATTGTTGCTTTCCCAAATTGTATTGGATTTGGATTTGAATTTGAATGCATGCTACAACTTTATTCATATCCACCAGGTTCAAACAACCAATGCATTATTTGATTCATAGGTACATATGTTCCATAATTACATAAGAACCAAATAAAGAATGATGAACCACAGTTGTATACTTGTACTATTAAAGACGGTAAAGAAAGAGGTGAAATATATTCTGGTTGCTGAACAAGGTGAAGCAGAATGCCCATATTGTGCCCTCCTCCATGCAGAAGGCACACACGACTCTAGTCCAACCCCTTGTGATGGCCGACTGCCCATCCTTCACGGTCTTCATGAAAACATCTAGATAATCATCGTGTTCTAGTAGAAATTCTTTAACCTTTGCATGCCCGCCAATCATGTAGTTTGAGAGGTAATCTTGAGTAAATTGCTTTGACAACCACTGCAAAGGAAAAAGATTCAGACATTGTCATCTAACACAACTCATTATGGGCAGTAAAAAGAAGGCTGCAGAGTTCTTACTTACCATCCTGTAGTTCGTTGTTGTCTTTGATAAAGTGTAAACAAATAGTTTAATTGCCATCTTTGGACCCATTTTACTAACAATCTTTATCAGCTTCCTCACTTGATGTTGGTTCATCAATATCTCATTGCCCCATACACAGAAAGGGTCGAAACGCGGATCTTTACAATTGACAAATATACCTAAAAGCACCAAGTTAATATTAGAAGCTAAACAGCATTTGCACAATGATGTAGTACACCACTCTTTTATAATATGTCTATATACATTCGTATGTGGTAGTCCATTTGAAATCTCTAAAAAGACAAATATTTAGGAACGGATGGAGTATCTTATAACATCCAATATACTCACATATTAGATGAATTAACATCTTATATTATGGGCGGGAAGGAGTTTAGTTCATTCTTACAAATTATCTGCTGCTGTATCCATGGGTTATAGTTAGTTTGAGCTAGTTCGGGATCAAATAGCCCTAAAGTATATCTAAACATGAGGGCTAGTTTGAGCTAGTTGCATCTATAAACCACCCAAAAAAACTAGTATCCAACCCAAGAGGTGCTAATTGGAGCTAGTTCTCCTAGTGCATTTATTGTCAATCTAACCCTGCCATCCAAACAACTCTTTGGATGGAGTTAGTTCAGTATTTGTAATGAGCTAGAAGCTAACTCTAACCTCTAGCTAAGTTGAGTATACAAACATGGCTGTGTTGTTGCTGTTGCTGCTGCTGCTCTTCTACGTATATCTAGACATCATTAGAACATTAATGTAACACTCTTCCTTGTTGCTATGTAGCCTAGGATTGCATATTTAGACATTAAGTACAGTGCATGTTGCTATGTAGCCTCAGATATATTACATATGTCCCTAGTTAACCTAAGGAAAAATTGGTTGCAGATATATTCAGTTAAAAGTCCGATTCACCAATTAGTCCCTTATTAGCCGGCGGCCTATATGGTACCAGCTACCGATATCCTGAACAGTGAGCAGATATAAGCCATGGGATGAAACTAACCTCGATGGAAAACAACATTCGTTCCAAA
The DNA here is from genome assembly GCF_003073215.2 of Triticum urartu. Taxonomy (NCBI): domain Eukaryota; kingdom Viridiplantae; phylum Streptophyta; class Magnoliopsida; order Poales; family Poaceae; genus Triticum; species Triticum urartu. The sequence continues at coordinate 162,184,502 of NC_053023.1, read as the reverse complement.
AATTGTCCTATGTAGGTACATCAAGAAGCATGTTAAGCACAACAGGCTAAACATCAACCAAAATTACACATGGTAGACAAAATAATCTCCAAAAGATAGCTTCAGTGTGTAGGTTTAAGCATAAAGCAAACAAGTGGAAAGGTGTGCTAACTTCAACATGCCAAATATTTAACAACAAGCAAACATGTTCATTCAAACTGGTATTGTGCCGGTCTAAGTACACTGGTTATGGTTAAATGAAAATGGAAAGGCATGTTAACTACAAGATGCAGCAACCAAATGTAGTCATTCATAGTGGTATTGTTGAAACTGGTACAGATGAAATTGAACTGCACAGTTCATACTTGCACATATAGAACATCACGTTGTGAATAACTGGAATAAACAAGGCATACTACGAACAACCAAAGATAGCATTTGAAACTGAACATACGCTAACTACAAACAACCGAACAATCAAAAAACTTTAAAAGAGGCATATGCTAGCTATAACAGGCTTAACAACAAGCAAATATATGCATTCCTATCGGTATGTTTAAAACTAGATTGATGAAATGTACTGCACAGTAAATAATTGCACATATAGAGCATCACATTGTGAACAACTGAAATAAAGAAGGCATACTGCAAACAACCAGATATAGCAATTAAAACTAGACATATTGTCACTACACTACAAAAGGGACTCGACAAAACAAATCATGGGTTTCCCCCTGTGAAGAGGCACGGCAAAACAAATCATGGGTTTCCTCACTTGTCACGGATGGGCTCGTTCCCATGGGAAGAGCATGAACCCTGGATGCGCTCCATGTTGTCGCAGATGGGCTCCTTCCCCTTGGAAGAGCACGACTGTAGGGTGCCCTCCCTAATGTCGCAGACGGGCACTTTCCCCTTGGAAGAGCAGATTTGATCTTTCCCCTTGGAAGAGACGGAGAGGGTGCCCTCCTCATGGTCACCATCGATGAGGTCTGACTTGGAAGCTGTGGATCCCAAGCCAGCGTTGCAGAACGTATCCTTCAGAAATGACAAAAGGGGCTCGATGGCGATGTAGAATGGCAAATTGTTGACAGCGAGCCAGAGGAGATCAGCGGCGGGACCATGGATGAGATTGATGGTGGTTGAACCCGAGGGGTTGGGGGTGGGCCACTTAACCCATGACACAACCCGCCTCAGGGCATCGCTGTCGATGACCTTGATGTCGTAGCCGATGGACAAGACATTCCCGCATACTCTAGTCCGCTGCTTGAGTGCCTGCTGCCAGTAATGGTCGTCAACTTCCTCGGCGACATCGGGCGAAGAGACGATTATACACCTCTTTTGGGCCAGTCGCTCCTCGAGCTCCATGGGAAGCGTAGTCGGGCTTAGGCTGCAACGCTCTGGAGTGGGGGATGGGGATGGGGATGCGGATCTGTGGGAAAGGGGGCATTTGGCAGGCGTCATCTAAGAAACTCAGGGAGGCCTGGGTATGGAGATCGGTGGGTAAGCTGCACGGGAAAACCAGCAAATGTTGACAATGGAGGCCTTGCGGCGGCAGCGGCGGCGGGGACTTTGCTAGGGTTTCGAGCGAGGGAGGGGTGTGTGTGTATGCACACACCCGAGGAGGTTTTGGTGCGTGTGTGGAGGGGGGCGCAGGGTGTTTGAGGAAATGACGCGGGTACTGAAAATTTTACTACGCGGGAGTCAAAGGCGGGAGTGAGATGCCGGGCTATTGAAATTTTTGATGATAGTGCATTGCGCACGATCCGGAGATAACAACTGTGTGTTATGAAACAGAAAAACCCTCAAGGCTGGTAGATATTTTCTAGGGATGCAAGCAGGATTGGGAACAAGAAACATCGCACACGGTCCGAAGATAACAACCGTGTGTTATGAAACAGAAAAACCCTCGAGGTGGGCAGATATTTTTGAGAGGGGGAGCCTCGTGGAGCCCAATGTATTGTGCGGATGTGTGTGTGACAAGTGCACCGGCATGGCACATGGTTAGTTTGAGTGAACCGTTTCTGTTGCGTCATTCAACTTGTCTAATGTTCATAAATTTGGTGAAAAATGACGCGGGAGAGGGTTAGAACACGAACACACTTGCATGTGGACCAAATTTATGTATCAAAAGGGTGGTTTGATTTTCAAATACCAAATGCAACTTCGATGTGGCACCTCTCTCGCAAAGCGCACGGTATTGCTTGCCCCCACCCCCACCCCTCGTGTCGGCACAAAGGGAATCCTAAGCTATGAATGCATGCCCCCTCCCCCTCAACCGAGGTTCACCTATCAAAGTGTGAAGTTGCTAGCAGCCCCCCTCCTCCCTCGTGTCGGCATGTAGGGAATCCTAATCTATGAATGCATGCCCCCCAACCGAGGTTGACCGTACCAAAGTGCCAAGTAGCTAGCAGCCCCCCTCCCTCATGTCGACAGGAAGGGAATCCTAATCTATGAATGCATGCCCCCCAACTGAGGTTCACCTAGCAAAGTGTGAAGCAGAGATAGCAGCCCCGCCCCCTCCCTCGTGTCAGCACGAAGGGATTCCTAAGCTATGAATGCATGCCCCCAACAACCGAGGTTCACCTAGCAAAGTGCAAAGTAGCTAGCAGCCCCCTCCCTCATGTCTGCATGAAGGGAATCCTAGCTAAGCTATGAATGCATGCCCTCCCCCCCAACCGAGGTTCACCCTAGCAAAGTGCAAAGTAGCTACCAGCCACCCCTCCCTTGTGTCGGCACGAAGGGAATCCTAAGCTATGAATGCACATGCCCTCCCCCCCAACCGAGGTTCACCTAGCAAAGTGCGAAGTAGCTAGCAGACCCCCTCCCTTATGTCGGCACGAAGGGAATCCTAAGCTATGAATGCATGCCCTCCCCCCCAATCGAGGTTCACCCTAGAAAAGTGCTAAGTAGCTAGCAGCCACCCCTCCCTCGTGTCGGCACAATGGGAATCCTAAGCAATGAATGCACATGCCTCCCAACCGAGGTTCACCTAGCAAAGTGCGAAGTAGCTAGCAACCCCCTTGTGTCGGCACGAAGGGAATCCTAAGCTATGAGCATGCCCCCTCCCCCCCTACCGAGGTTCACCTAGCAAAGTGCTAAGTAGCTAGCAGCTTGCTACCTCTTGAGCACTGCGTTGGATTTCCCTGAAGAGGAGAGGATGATGCAGCAAAGTAGCATAAGTATTTCCCTCAGTTTTTGAGAACCAAGGTATCAATCCAGTAGGAGGCCACGCACGAGTCCCTCATACCTACACAAAAACAATAGCTCAACGCAACCAACGTGCTTAGGGGTTTTCAATCCCTTCACGGTCACTTACGAAAGTGAAATCTGATAGAGAAGATAAATAATATTTTTTTGGTATTTTTGGTATAGAGATGCAAAGTAAAAAGTAAAAGCAAAGTAAAAAGTAAAAGCAAAGTAAAAGCAAAGCAATAATAAAGTGATGGAGATTAATATGATGAGAAAGAGACCCGGGGGCCATAGGTTTCACTAGTGGCTTCTCTCAAGAGCATAAGTATTCTACGGTGGGTGAACAAATTACTATTGAGCAATTGACAGAATTGAGCATAGTTATGAGAATATCTAGGTATGATCATGTATATAGGCATCACGTCCGAGACAAGTAGACTGAAACAATTCTGCATCTACTACTATTACTCCACTCATCGACCGCTATCCAGCATGCATCTAGAGTATTAAGTTAAAAAAGAGTAACGCCTTAAGCAAGATGACATGATGTAGAGGGATAGTTTCATGCAATATGATAAAAACCCCATCTTGTTATCCTCGATGGCAAGATGACATGAAGAAGTACGTCGGTGGAGCTTCGAGGGGCCCACGAGGCAGGGGGCGCGCCCTAGGGGGGGCGCCCTCCACCCTCGTGACCGCCTCGTGGCTTTCTTGACGGAGGGTCCAAGTCTCCTGGATCTTATCTGATGAGAAAATCACGTTTCCGAAGGTTTCATTCCGTTTGGACTCCGTTTGATATCCCTTTTCTTCAAAACCCTAAAACAGGCAAAAAACAACAATTCTGGGACGGGCCTCCGGTTAATAGGTTAGCCCCAAAAATAATATAAAAGTGGATAATAAAGCCCAATAATGTCCAAAACAGTAGATAATATAGCATGGAGCAATCAAAAATTGTAGATACGTTGGAGACGTATCAAGCATCCCCAAGCTTAATTCCTGCTCGCCCTCGAGTAGGTAAATGACAAAAACAGAATTTTTGATGCGGAGTGCTACTTGGCATAATTTCAATGTAAATCTTCTTAATTGTGGTATGAATATTCAGATTCAAAAGATTCAAGACAAAAGTTCATGTTGACATAAAAATAATAATACTTCAAGCATACTAACAAAGCAATTATGTCTTCTCAAAATAACATGGCCAAAGAAAGCTATCCCTACAAAATCATATAGCTTGGCTATGCTCTATCTTCACCACACAAAGTATTTAAATCATGCACAACCCCGATGACAAGCCAAGCAATTGTTTCATACTTTTGACATTTTCAAAACTTTTTCGATCTTCACGCAATACATGAGCGTGAGCCATGGATATAGCACTATATGTGGAATAGAATGGTGGTTGTGGAGAAGACGAAAAAGGGAGAAGATAGTCTCACATCAACTAGGCGTATCAACGGGCTATGGAGATGCCCATCAATAGATATCAATGTGAGTGAGTAGGGATTGCCATGCAACGGATGCACTAGAGCTATAAGTATATGAAAGCTCAACAAAAGAAACTAAGTGGGTGTGCATCCAACTCGCTTGCTCACGAAGACCTAGGGCATTTTGAGGAAGCCCATCATTGGAATATACAAGCCAAGTCCTATAATGAAAAATTCCCACTAGTATATGAACACTACACCACGGTAGAGCTTCCGTGAGACACCAATGTGTCGACATAGGGTACCTTTGCCGACAGATAAGTTGTAGCTAACGCCAATGCCGGCAGAAGATGAAAGAGTCGGAGGACTTGTTGTGGGCAAAGGTATTGCCGACAGTTGTTTACTTCCCGACACTTTTTCAGTCGGCATACACCCTACCTACGCCGACAGATGGTATGTCCACATACACCCTACCTACGCCGACACTTTTTCAGACAAGATACACCCTACCTACGCTGACAGATAGCCTGTCCACATACACCCTACCTATGCCGACACTTTATTAGCCAGGTACACCATACCTATGCCAACAGATAGTATATCAACAAATACCCTACCTATAGTGACAGATATTGCCTTCTCCAACATATAAATTGCTGGTAAAGTGATGTGCAACCAAAACAATATACATATATATATATATAATTATCCATATATACAAGCTCTAAACAGATTCAATTATTAACCTCACATCCAGAAGCAGGTTCAAGATTAACACATATTGTATAACAATGAAAACATGTTCACAAACATGCATATACATTGAACACAAGTTGACAAACACATCAAATCTTGACAAAGCATAGTTTGACCATCTTAACAATCACCCAGAGCACACAAGTCACAAAAGGATGAGCACTATTTGCTGGTACGAGAGACTTCAGCTAGATGGTCTAGAACACACAAGTATGCATCCACATGCACAGAGTGCAAGCTCCAAAATACTCGAAACATCAAATTGTCTAGAAGACACATAAGATCCATGATTACAGGTTGGTTGGTCCATAAACACTGCAAAGTCATCACGTCCATGTGCACCAGTTCGCTAAGTGCCTGAAATTTTTTCACAAAAAATTGTCAAGAAAGTGGAATGAACTCAAGTTGTTCAAAGCTCATATGCAGATTAACACATATTCGATCAACAAATCCTCATGATATCATAGTTAACAATATATTTTCTACACAAGTTATAATTGGATCACATGGTACTATATAGAACTATGTTCCTGTGCTTGCACTTTTATCAACAAATGAAGGCATTGACCATTTGAAACAGAGTTCCTACAACCTAGTAGCTTCTTTTATAGACTATTACATAAGTACTCACTAAAGAAAAGACAACCTCTTTCGCAACCTCTCCAGAATTTCATGATTAAGAGCCACATAACCATGGATAGAAAAGGAAACCATGACACATATATACACAAGCAATTTAGTGTTAACACATAGGCTAGGCAACCTTGTAAAGTGACATTTTAGAAACTGTTCTTATGCAATAGCGCGTGAGCTAATTACTACTGAAACAGAAAATGTACCTAGTAGTTTCCTACTACAAGTCGCGGTCCTGGTTCCCGGTGGCGTAGCCTTTCCATCCACCATTCATTTTCTGCTGCACATGCGCGACCATGGTTCCCAGCGAGGTAGTCATCCGTTCTCTACCCAATGCTCATGCTGCATGCTGGTGGTCGTGGTTCCCGGCTATTGTCGGCAAGACTAAATGAATTAGTAACTTGTTTCTCATCATCCATTGTAATTAATTATGACAAATATATGTAACTACACTATTTGCATCTATTTTTTACTCTGACCAGTGAGCGTGCACGTGCAATGCACGTATAACCAAATGAAGATATTTTTCTCATTCATCCTAGTCAAGAGGCAATTATTCAAATAAAATCCACAAAAATGTATAATAAATATACTACGCATTCACAACTCCCTAAATACTTCTTCCATCCCAAATAAGTGTCTCAACTTTAGTACAACTTTGTTACAAAGTTGAACACTTATTTTGGGACAAAGAGTAATATGGAACTGCCATTAACCACAAACTACAAAGTCTACACTAAATAACATAATCTTGGTATACAACCTTAGTGGGCTACCATAGTTTTTACACTGATGAAATAGCAGGTCTTAAGCATTTCCAGATAAGGATCTTCCTTACCTAGCAACACTAGTCATTTGAACCATTGTTTATTAGTTTGATGAAATAGCAGATAGTAAGCTGTTGTAGATAATGACCTCCCTTCCAGCTTATCCAAAAATAATATTATGATTTTATCTGAAACAGTGAAAGAATACTATTCAATTATAATTAACAAAAACATAATTTCTACAATATAAGCTTGAGAAAGATAGAGATAACAGTCAAGGATGACATGTCAAATTACAATGTAGATAGAGCATAAATGCAGCGTGTAAAAATATTCTGATATGCAGAGTGATACCAAGAGAAACAATGGCAAAGCACTAACTAGCAGGCGCTTGTATAACAAAGTAGGATCCCAGATCAAGCCACAGAGAAATAAAAAGTCTGGGCAATATAAATTATGGAAGTTCTGGAGCCATGACCATTGGTGAGATCTCCAATCATTGCAAACTTCACACATATCATGATAGCAGAAACAAAAATATGTTCCGACAGAACAATTTGTACGCATTGGAGCATGCTGATAAAATTTAATATGCTAGAACAAAGGTAGGCAATTTTGTAAAAGTAATGGTTTCGGTGAAGGTCATATTAGTCCATGGAGTAACCGCAATAGCAACCAATCAGTCCATGGAGTAACCAAAATAATAACATCCACTACAGAGTGGCTAGGTAGGGAGCGAGAGGCATACCTGAAATAGTGTTGCCGGACAATGGGGATGGCCTTGCAACATTGTGGTTGTCGAACCATCATGCCTGCTGAAGCTCCTTCTGCACCATCTCTTTTCCTTGCCTTTAGCAATCGCAAAATTAAGCACAAACTAACAACAGCATAATAAATGATTTTTTCTTCAATAACAAACTAACTTGCAGTACAGTTCTACAAGCAGTTAAGTCAATAAAGCTATAGGAGAAGATTTCGAACCATAGAAGTACAGGGAGATTGAAAACACAAGCCTGACATGTTCTTCGTAACAGATAATTTTGATTATTTGTTCTAAAGCCTACTTACTATGTCCTGAACTGAACCAAACTGAATTACACTGATTAATTTTCTACTAACAACGCTCTTCCAATACATCAACCAGGAAACAATTCCAAGATATACAAATAAGATCAACCTAAGCAGTTTACTTGTTACTCACAAGAGATACAAAATTTCAAATTGGCTTCAAGAAATAACATCTATTGGTACATATATTGTAATGCCCTTGATGCGGCTATATCTCCTATGTGTCGAAGCACGACTTAGAGGCATAACCGCATTGAAAGCAATGTCGCAAGTAAGGTAATCTTCACAACAACCCATGTAAATAAAAAATAAGGGGAAAGGTACATAGTTGGCTTACACTCGCCACATCACACAAAGTACATAAACAGCATTACATCATCCAATACACTCATGGTCCGACTATGGTACCAAAATAAAAGATCAACCCCAACATGCGACATGGCCCCGATCGCCCCAACTGGGCACCACTACTGATCATCAGGGAAAGACACATAGTAACGGCGTGAGTCTTCATTGAACTCCCACTTGAGCTCAAGCGCATCATCTGGAACGGAATCTTCGGGCCCTGCATCTGGTTTGGAAGTAATCTGTGAGCCACGGGGACTCAGCAATCTCGCACCCTCACGATCAAGACTATTTAAGCTTATAGGAAAGGCAGGGTAATATGTGGAGCTGCAGCAAGCGACTAGCATATATGGTGGCTAACCTGTTCGCAAAAGAGAGCGAGAAGAGAAATCAAAGCACGAACGAAGAACTAGAGAACAACCTATGGCAAACATTACTCCAACACCGTGTTCACTTCCCGGACTCCGTCGAGAAGAGACCATCACGGTTACACACGCAGTTGATTCATTTTAATTAAGTTAAGGTTCAAGTTATCTACAACCGAACATTAACAAATTCCCATCTACCCATAACCGCGGGCACGGCTTTCGAAAGTTCAAATCCCTATAGGGGAGTCCCAACTTAGCCCATGACAAGCTCTCACGGTCAACGAAGGATATACCTTCTCCCAAGACATTCCGATCAGACTCGGTATCCCGGTTCTACAAGACAACTTCGACAAGTTAAAACAAATCCAGCAACATCGCCCAAATGTGCCGACAAATCCCGATACGAGCTGCACATATCTTGTTCTTAGGGCACACTCGGATTGTGTAAACTTCTGGTAGGCCAGCCCAGAGTTGACCCTGGTGGCCACCGGCGGCTGACGAGGTGGACCAACACTCAGAGGAGCACTGGCCCGGGGGGGTTTATATAAGATGACCCTTGGGCTCCGAAAACCCAAGGGAAAAATAGGATAGGTGGCAAATGGTAAAACCAAGGTTGGGCATTGTTGGAGGAGTTTTATTCAAGGCGAACTGTCAAGGGGTTCCCATTATCACCCAACCGTGTAAGGAACACAAAATCCGCGAACATAATACCGATATGACGGAAACTAGGGCGGCAAGAGTGGAACAAAACACTAGGCAAAAGGCCGAGCCTTCCACCCTTTACCAAGTATATAGATGCATTAAGATAACAAGATAATATAATGATGTCCCAACAAGTAAACAATGTTCCAACAAGGAACGATCTCCAATCTTCACCTGCAACTAGCAACGCTATAAGAGGGGCTGAGCAAAGCGGTAACGTAGCCAAACAACGGTTTGCTAGGACAAGGTGAGTTAGAGGCTTGACAAGGCAATTCGGGAGGCATGATAAGCAAGTGGTAGGCATCGTAGCATAGGCATAGCAAAAGAGCGAGCATCTAGCAAGCAAAGATAGAAGTGATTTCGAGGGTATGATCATCTTGCCTTAAATCCCTGAAGGAAGAAGAACGAGTCCATGAAGAAGAAAAACGGGCGTAGTCGAACAGGTCCTCACAAACACGACGTTAACGGAACCAACCCGAAGAAGCAACACCGGAAAGAAGCACACAACATAGTAAACAACCAACACATGAACATGGCATGATGCACAATCAAGTATGATGCATGTCCAGTTTAATGGAACATGGCATGGCAAAGTGCAACAAACAACACTACAATTAAGTGGAGCTCAATATGCCACGGAGTTGCATATTGAAGAAAACACCACATGACTTATTTAGTTCTCTCTCGTTAGGTACTCAACTATATTAAATGTTGATTAACATGACAAGGGGTGAAGCAAATGTAAACTACCTATCTAGTCAAGGTTAAATGAGGCCGGAAACAATGAACAACAAATTCCGGTAAATCCCCATATGCATATTTTAGATTTGTGCTGTTCTGCCCTAAACACAATTTTATAGTTGTTAAACATGCTAGGTAAGGCCACCATGTTAAACTAGGCATTTTTGTACCCCATTTACATATAAGGTTTATTAAAATCCGAGTTACGGTTATTTAGCTATGAATTAAAGCATTTTAACATGGCATAGGAGCAAATTAATGCAAACAGCCGTTTTAAACATTTTAAACATAGATGAAAGTTGGATATTATGAAACTAGACAAAATTCTAAGCATGTATCATATATAAAGTTTTTACATGTGATGCATAGTTTGTGAGATATTAAATGTATGAACATAAAGGGCTTTTGTGTAAAACTGCGAAACTCCTGGATATTAGACAACTTCGCATAACTGGAAAAAAACATCTACGGGCCGAAACTGAATGGCCCAACAGTGTACAGGAGAGGGCAGTGGATCTGGTGCTCACCAGGCCTCATGGGCCGGCTCGGTGGGGAGGCTGGACGCGGGCTGCATCTGGCAGCGGCTGGGCTTCGACCGGAGAGGCAGGGCGCGGTCAACGCACGGCGTCGTGCGAGAAGAGGAGGCGAGGGGTGATGCAGACAGCGGTCAACGGCTGCAGCGCGACGCGGCAGGAGCTCCGGCGAGGCGGCCTCGGCGGGGACAGGTCGGAACGGACTGGGACAGCAGACGTAGGTGAGATGGTGGGGTCGGCAGGGCCCGGATCTGGCCGAAGGACGAGCTTGAGGTGGCTATGGCTGCCTGAAAACTCCATGGACCCCAAGTCGGGCTCCCTGCTGCTGCTGTTTTTGCCGGTGACGTGGACGTGCGAGGCGGCGACAGTGGACTTGGCGAAGCAGGGGCAACTGAATCCAAGGCGGGAAGGCACGACGGGAACCAGGGTGGCTGGATCCGGTCTTGGTGGCGGACGGTGCTAGGATGACGAGGACGCCTGCGAGCTTGCTCCGGGACGAGGCGGCCATGGTGGGGCATGCTCCTGTCGTCCTGAAGAAAAAGACAGAGGCCGCGAGGCGAGGGAGAGAGAAGAAACAGGGGAAGGAGAGAGGCGACGAGGAGCTGCATCAATAGGGGGGCAGGAGGCTTCGGGCGCCGGGCATCCACGAGCTCGGGTGCTGCTCAACGGCAGGAGGACGGAGAGGATGGAGCAAGGCGTCGGTGGATCGAGTGCTCGGGGAGGCGCTGGATCGAGCGAGGTGGAGGGCAAGGGCTGGTTGGACCGACGCTGAGAACGAGGTGGAGTTGCGGTTGCTGCGGGAGGAGATCCCGATGTGGATTTGGAAAGCAGCGGTGGGCGACGGGGCACATCTCCTAGATTTTAGGGTTTGTCCCAACAGACTAGGAGTGGAGTATAAATACATCACATGTTAGGTTAGGGGCTACCTCGTCCCTCCGATCGTAATCGGACGGTCGTGAATAATTAGGTTAGGGGGCCCAATTAACAAAACGGAGATGTTTTGTAGATGTTTGGGGATGATCCGGACACGACGGTGACGACTGCTCGGGTCGGGTCCGGGACAATTTCCGGACACGCGCGCGAGGAGGGCCGCAGGCTGACGAGAGAGGTTAGGTTGGACCTGGCAGTAGTTAGTGGGCTGTGTAGACGGTCTCGAGCTGAGAGAAGAGAAGAGAGGGAGGCCCGGCGACTATTTCCGAGACCGAAAACGTCCGACGTTAGACCGGCTATAATGCCGCTATAGTTTAACGGTTGGGCTATCAAACGAACTCCGAATGCGATGAAACTTGACAGGCGGTCTATCTACACTATAATAAGACCACACGTCAACGCTCATCCCATTCCGAGAACATTTTCCGGCCACTTATAAAATATTATTTCGGACATGCCGCGGGCGCGTGCAAGTGTGCTTGGGCTCATAATGGACAACGGACGGAACTGGGGAACCCGGACGGATGCAAGTTTTGAAAACATGATGAAGCAATGCGGATGATGACATGGCAAGATGCAGCACACAAGCAAAAGTCAAGGCAACAACAGCGAATAACTGGAGGACACCTGGCACAACGGTCTCGGGGCGTCACATCTATGCCTAATGGTGAAGGGTGCCGCTAATGGTCAAATATATTACCTTCATCGAGAAACTTCAGAACACTGAAGCAAATATTTTTTTATGATAGCAGCTTGAAGTTTAGATATCATTTGTTGAACAACTATCCACCTGTATGACACTGCACATCAAAAAAAAGAACCATCACATACTCTAAACAATTTATTAAAATGTCACATTAATTTAGGGTACACGATATAAAATCTCCCAAGTGTATGCCTAATTGACTTCCAGACCATTAGAAAATAAGGTGTGCGTCTCTTACACATCCTCACTACCATGAGAAGCCACCTCCATTTGACACTTACAGAGAAGGAAATCTCAAGACGATTTGATGCTTACCTCAGGGCATGGCGACGACTAGCTTCTAGAGGGGCGCGACTCGAAGGTGGTGGATCCCCAGCAGCAGCAGGTCCCATTGCAGCAGGACCGGCAGCAGCGGGAGCCCAGAGGCGGAGGCCCGACAAAAGCAGGTGCGGCAACATCGGGAGCCCAGAGATGGGCCCCCGGCAGCAGCAGGGCAGGGATTGGCGAGGACGACGGCTGGATGTCAAGGGGGCGGCCCGAGGACGACGGTTGTATGTGGATCTTGAGGACGGCGGCTCGGTCTTGGGATGGAGCTCAGGGGGAGGGGTGGAGTGCAAGGACGGGTGAATGTCAGGGTGGAGCTCGGGGGGGGGGGGGATACGAGCTCCGACACGACGGCTTGACAACGGGGTGGAGTGCGAGGCCGGCGGCAGGACTATGGATCGAGCATGAGGGCGGCGGCGGCCACTGGTTAGGGTTGTGGAATCGGGTTCGAGTTGGGGTCCTTGGGGATATTCTGCACGGAGGTGAAGGATATTTTGCACGAACACCCCAAAAATTCCCCCCTCACATGGAAATCGCATGCCACAAGTTTCCAACCTTCAGTCCATTGACACACGTCCATCTACGCCGACACTTAGTTTGTGTCCATACACCCTACATACGCCGACACATTTTAGGTCACTAAGGACATACCTACACCGACTGAAAAAATGTCAAGGTCCATACATAGGCCGACACATAACATGTTATTAAACAATTACTGACAGATACACCATTGCTTTGTGATTCCTGACTCTTAGTGTGTCCACAGTGATGACCTTTACCGACACATGATCCGAAGACAAAGCATAAAAGCTATGGTGACAATTATTTTGTGGAGATTATTGGACCTTTGCCCACAAAAATGTGTCACGTAAGCTCTACCATGGTGTAGTGGAAAGTGACAGAATGAGAGACTCTCTATAATGAAGATCATGGTGCTACTTTGAAGCACAAGTGTGGTAAAAGGATCGTAACATTGTCCCTTCTCTCTTTTTCTCTCATTTTTTTGGGCCTTCTCTTTTTTTTCGTCCGGAGTCTCATCCCGACTTGTGGGGGAATCATAGTCTCCATCATCCTTTCCTCACTTGGGACAATGCTCTAAAAATGATTTCATCACACTTTTTATTTTTCTTACAACTCAACAAATTACAACTCGATACTTAGAACAAGATATGACTCTATATGAATGCCTCCGGCGGTGTACCGGGATATGCAATGAATCAAGAGTGACATGTATGAAAGAATTATGAACGGTGGCTTTGCCACAAATACGATGTCAACTACATGATCATGCTAGCAATATGACAATGATGGAGCGTGTCATAATGAACGGAACGGTGGGAAGTTGCATGGCAATATATCTCCGAATGGCTATGGAAATTCCATGATAGGTAGGTATGGTGGCTGTTTTAAGGAAGGTATTTGGTGGGTGTATGATACCGGCGAACAGTGCGCGGTATTAGAGAGGCTAGCAAAGGTGGAAGGGTGAGAGTGCGTATAATCCATGGAATCAACATTAGTCATAAAGAACTCATATACTTATTGCAAAAATCTAGAAGTGATCAAAGCAAAGTATTACACGCATGCTCCTAGGGGGATAGATTGGTAGGAAAAGACCATCGCTCGTCCCCGACCGCCACTCATAAGGAAGACAATCAATAAATAAATCATGCCCCAACTTCATCACATAACGGTTCACCATACGTGCATGCTACGAGAATCACAAACTTTAACACAAGCATTTCTCAAATTCACAACTACTCAACTAGCATGACTCTAATATCACCATCCTCATATCTCAAAACAATTATCAAGCATCAATTTCTTCTTAGTATTCAACGCACTCAAAAGAAAGGTTTACAAATCTTGAATACCAAGCATATTATTATTAAGCAAATTACCATGCTATTAAGACTCTCAAAATAATCTAAGTGAAGCATGAGAGATCAATAGTTTCTATAAAACAAATCCACCACCGTGCTCTAAAAGATGTAAGTGAAGCACTAGAGCAAAATTATATAACTCAAAAGATATAAGTGAAGCACATAGAGTATTCTATCAAATTCCAAATTATGTATGGCTCTCTCAAAAGGTGTGTACAGCAAGGATGATTGTGGTATACTAACAAGCAAAGACTCAAATCATAAAAGACGCTCCAAGCAAAACACATATCATGTGGTGAATAAAAATATAGCTCCAAGTAAAGTTACCGATAGAAGTAGACGAAAGAGGGGATGCCTTCCGGGGCATCCCCAAGCTTTGGCTTTTAGGTGTACTTAGATTATCTTGGGGGTGCCATGAACATCCCCAAGCTTAGGCTCTTGCCACTCCTTGTTCCATAGTCCATCAAATCTTTACCCAAAACATGAAAACTTCACAACACATAACTTAAAGTAGAAAACTCATGAGCTCCGTTAGCGAAAGAAAACAAAAGACCACTTCAAGGTACTGTAATGAACTCATTCTTTATTTATATGGGTGTTATACCTACTGTATTCAAACTTATCTATGGAATATAAACTATTTTACTAGCCATAGATTCATCAAAATAAGCAAATAACACACGAAAAATAGAATCTGTGAAAAACAGAACAGTCTGTAGTAATCTGTAGCTAGCGCAAGATCTGGAACCCCAAAAATTCTAAAATAAATTGCTGGACGTGAGTAATTTATCTATTAATCATCTGCAAAAATAATTAACTAAATATCACTCTTCAAATAAAAATTACAGCAGTTCTCGTGAGCGCTAAAGTTTCTGTTTTTCACAGCAAGTTAAACAAGACTTTCCCTAAGTCTTCCCAACGGTTCTACTTGGCACATACACTAATTAAACACAAAAAAGAAACCAAAACAGAGGCTAAATAATTTATTTATTACTAAGCAGGAGCAAAAGCAAGTAATAAAAATAAAATTGGGTTGCCTCCCAACAAGCGCTATCGTTTAACGCCCGTAGCTAGGCATAAGAAGCAAGAATAGATCTAGGTATTGCCATCTTTGGTAGGCAATCCATAAGTGGCTCTCATGATAGATTCATATGGTAATTTTATTTTCTTTCTAGGGAATTGTTCCATGCCCTTTTTAATGGAAATTGAAATCTCATATTCCCTTCCTTCATATCAATAATTGCACCAACCGTTCTAAGGAAAGGTCTACCGAGAATAATAGGGCAAGAAGGATTGCAATCTATATCAAGAACGACAAAATCCACGGGCACATAATTCCTATTTGCAACAATAATAACATCATTAATTCTTCCCATAGGTTTCTTAATAGTGGAATCCGCAAGATCACACAACGTTTTGGGAATAGTAGAGAAACTAGCACCCAAATCACACAAAGCATAAAACTCATGATATTTAATTTTAATTTTAATAGTTGGTTCCCATTCATCATAAATTTTTCTAGGGATAGAAACTTACAATTCAAGTTTTTCTTCATATGATTGCATCAAGGCATCAACGATATGTTTAGTAAACGCTTTATTTCGACTATAAGCGTGAGGAGATTTTAGCACGGATTGCAACAAGGAAATACAATCAATCAAAGAGCAATTTTCATAGTTAGATTCCTTAAAATCCATAATTGTGGGTCTAGCAACATCTAGGGTTTTAATTTCTTCAATCCCACTTTTATCAAATTTAGCATCAAGATCAAAAGTTTGAGAATTATTGGAATGCCTTCTAGGTAAGGGTGGATCATATTCAGTCCCATCATTATCAAGATTCATATTGCAAAACAAATATTTAATAGGGGACACATCAATAACTCTTAGATCTTCATCATTATTTTCATAGGAACTAGAAGAACACGCTTTTATAAAGGCATCTTTCTTAGCACGCATCCTAGTGGTTCTTTCTTTGCACTCATCAATGGAAATTCTCATGGCTTTGAGAGACTCATTGATATCATGCTTAGGTGGAATAGATCTAAGTTTCAAAGAATCAACATCAAGAGCAATTCTATCAACGTTCCTAGCCAAATCATCAATCTTAAGAAATTTTTCTTCAATCATAGCATTAAAATTCTTTTGCGAAGAAATAAATTCTTTAATATTAGAATGAAAATCAGAGGGCATCTTATTATAATTTCCGTAAGAATTGTTGTAGGAATTACCATAATTATTGAGGGATTACTAAGATAGGGCCTGGGATTGAAATTTCCTCTATACGCGTTGTTACCAAAATTGTTCCTACCAACAAAATTCACATCCGTAGATTCATTATTATTCTCAATCAAAGTAGACAAGGGCACATCATTAGGATCAGAAGAAACACTCTTATTAGCAAGTAATTTCATAAGTTCATCCATCTTTCTACTCAAAACATTAATTTCTTCTATCGCATGCACCTTTTTAGTAGATCTTTCAGTATGCCATTGAGAATAATTAACCATAATATTATCTAGGAGTTTAGTAGCCTATCCTAAAGTGATTTCCATAAAAGTGCCTCCCACGGCCGAATCTAAAAGATTTCTAGAAGCAAAATTCAATCCGGCATAAATTTTTTGTATAATCATCCACAAGTTCAAACCATGAGTAGGGCAATTACGTATCATTAGTTTCATTCTCTCCCAAGCTTGTGCAACATGTTCATGATCAAGTTTCTTAAAATTCATAATATCGTTTCTAAGAGAGATGATCTTAGCGGGAGGAAAATACTTAGAGATAAAAGCATCTTTGCACTTGTTCCATGAATCAATACTATTTTTAGGCAAAGACGAAAACCAAGCTTTAGCACGATCTCTAAGCGAAAAAGGAAATAGCTTCAATTTAACAATATCATTATCGACATCTTTCTTCTTTTGCATGTCACACAAATCAACGAAGCTATTTAGATGGGTAGCGACATCTTCACTAGGAAGGCTGGACAACGGATCTTTCATGACAAGATTCAGCAAAGCAGTATTAATTTCACAAGATTCAGCATCGGTAAGAGGAGCAATCGGAGTGATAAGGAAATCATTGTTGTTGGTATTGGTGAAGTCACACAATTTAGTATTATTTTGAGCCATCGCGACAAACAAGCAAACTAACACACAAGCAAAAGAGGCAAATAGAGAAAGAGAGGGGGGATAGAGAGAGAGGGCGAATAAAACAGCAAGGGTGAATTGGGGGGAGAGGAAAACGAGAGGCAAATGGCAAATAATGTAATGCGGGAGATAGGGATTGTGATGGGTACTTGGTATGTTGACTCTTGCGGAGACTCCCCAGCAACGGCGCCAGAAATTCTTCTTGCTACATCTTGAGCACTGCGTTGGATTTCCCCGAAGAGGAGAGGATGATGCAGCAAAGTAGCGTAAGTATTTCCCTCAGTTTTTGAGAACCAAGGTATCAATCCAGTAGGAGGACACGCACGAGTCCCTCGTACCTACACAAAAACAATAGCTCAACGCAACCAACGCGCTTAGGGGTTGTCAATCCCTTCATGGTCACTTACGAAAGTGAAATCTGATAGAGATGATAAATAATATTTTTTTTGGTATTTTTGGTATAGAGATGAAAAGTAAAAAGTAAAAGCAAAGTCAAAGCAAAGCAATAATAAAGTGATGGAGATTAATATGATGAGAAAGAGACCCGGGGGCCATGGGTTTCACTAGTGGCTTCTCTCAAGAGCATAAGTATTCTACGGTGGGTGAACAAATTACTGTTGAGCAATTGACAGAATTGAGCATAGTTATGAGAATATCTAGGTATGATCATGTATATAGGCATCACGTCCGAGACAAGTTGACCAAAACGATTCTGCATCTACTACTATTACTCCACTCATCGACCGCTATCCAGCATGCATCTAGAGTATTAAGTTAAAAACAGAGTAACGTCTTAAGCAAGATGACATGATGTAGAGGGATAGTTTCATGCAATATGATAAAACCCCATCTTGTTATCCTCGATGACAACGTACAATACGTCCTTGCTGCCCCTTCTGTCACTGGGAAAGGACACCGCAAGATCGAACCCAAAGCTAAGCACTTCTCCCATGGCAAGAACAACCAATCTAGTAGGACAATCCAAACTGATAATTCGAAGAGAATTGCAAAGATAACCAATCATACATAAAAGAATTCAGAGAAGATTTAAATATTATTCATAGATAGACTTGATCATAAACCCACAATTCATCGGTCTCAACAAACACACCGCAAAAAGAATATTACATCGAATAGATCTCCACGAGAGAGGGGGAGAACATTGTATTGAGATCCAAAAAGAGAGAAGAAGCCATCTAGCTACTAACTATGGACCCGTAGGTCTGAAGTAAACTACTCACACTTCATCGAAGAGGCTTGGATGATGATGTAGAAGCCCTCCGTGATCGATGCCCCCTCCGACGGAGCTCCAGAAAAGGCCCCAAGATGGGATCTCGTGGATACAGAATGTTGCAGCGGTGGAATTAGGTATTTGGCTCTGTATCTGATCGTTTGGGGGTACGTGGATATATATAGGAGGAAGAAGTACGTCGGTGGAGCTTCGAGGGGCCCACGAGGCAGGGGGCGCGCCCAGGGGGGAGCGCCCTCCACCCTCGTGACCGCCTCGTGGATTTCTTGACGGAGGGTCCAAGTCTCCTGGATCTTATCTGATGAGAAAATCATGTTTCCGAAGGTTTCATTCCGTTTGATATTCCTTTTCTTCGAAACCCTAAAACATGCAAAAAACAACAATTCTGGGCTGGGCCTCCAGTTAATAGGTTAGTCCCAAAGATAATATAAAATCGGATAATAAAGCCCAATAATGTCCAAAATAGTAGACAATATAGCATGGCGCAATCAAAAATTATAGATACGTTAGAGACGTATCACAGCTCCCACCCCCCTCGTGTCGCCACGAAGGGAATCCTAATTAAGCTATGAATGCATGCCCCGCCAACCGAGGTTCACCTAGCAAAGTGTAGCAACCCCCCCCCCCCCACACACACTTACAGTCGGCGAGCCAGAGAGGCATATATCTCACCAAGTTGGATCGTAAAACGGACCAAGAATAATCCACCTTGGTCGTACAACCTCTCTGTTGTTGTTGGTCAAAGTGATGGCCATCCATGCGACCCCGGAGATGGGCTAGCTCGCCAATAATCACGCAAGTAGCTAGTCCCTGAAGACAACCACTGTATGCGTGTAGCCCAAACATATGTATGGAGAGATGTGTTTTTGAGTAACAATAGAACAACTTTGATGTGGCACCGTGATTTCGAACTAGAAATCCCCACGCTGAGTGAGGGTTAGGTTGACGATGCATGTGTATGTTACACCACACTTCAAGCCAACGACGGGGATTCATATATGCATGCATGCGTGCATAATATATGCGCTCAAACTTAATTAGGTCTGAATCTCACCATGACCTATACTATATGCTCCTGCCGTAATATATGTACAACCCAAAAGAATCCTCATGGATGGTGAAATTAATTAACCTCTCCCGATGTAGGTCAAAGTGATGCATGCATGCATGCATCGACGATGGCCTCGTGGGCCCACAGATGGATGCGTCATACATGAGTGTCCTAGCTAGGATATATATGCATGTGGCCCAAAAAGGTGTTGTGTGATGTTTGAATAACCAATTTCACAATTTTGATGTGGCACGTGCCTCGGCAACCAAAAAGTCCCGACACTGAGTGAGGTGTACTTGTTCACGGACGCATATGTATAGTATATATGCTAGTCCCCTCCCACCTCTTCGATGCGTACTATATACCACCATAACACAAACAAAAAAGATTCTACCTTGCTGGTCAAATTAACCTCACTGCCGGCTGTTCATCAAAGTGATGAACGACGACCTCACGGGCCCACAGAAAGCGTCACACATGAGTATCGAGTGTCAGGTAGGACAACCATCGACTACATGTGGCCAAAACATTTATCTATGAAAGAGTTGTGTAATGTTTTAAATAACGACTTGACAACTCTGATGTGGCACCAGCCCGCCTAACAAAACGGCCAACCCACACGGTGGCTCACAACTCGTAGTGTACTGCGAGCCACCTGCCACCCCCACACGCACACACCCACACACACACACACCGCGAATCCACGACAACTACGATGCATGTTAAATTAATTATCCTGCGGTGAACATACATGTTACCAAAGGAGGGACATTTTAATTTCAAAAAAATCGCACAGATGATTAGGACGTTTTAGTACATTGATTGATTGATTTTCTATGGGTATAATGTGCAAAAATGAAATTTGAGCTACATGCACATGTGAGAGTGCACCTAAATGGATTGCAAAAACACATGTGTCTCACTGGGTGCATGTTTACCACCCGTGCAACAATTTTCAAACATTGAGAATCTTGATTTTTAAATTCCACTAGATCCAAAACTTATTTGAAGTTCATGAAACTTATCGTGTTGTCATATGGACACCAATACAAAGTGGCATTGTACTTTTTTTTGTCAAATTTGAGACCAGTTTTGATGTAATCTTTATCTAATTACAGACGGGAGATTATTAATAATTGGGAACCAATATCCCAAACAGATTATTTATTCGAACCGTGAGTGTTATACCAACAATGGATACGTGCCATGTTTCGGTTAAGCAATAAAGCGGCAGCATTAATCATCCAAATAGAAAAACAATATGCGTGCCGCCGCGCGACCCGTGTGGCGTGCGAGCAGGCATGAGTTGACGGGATGCATGCGAGCAGTCCGCCGCGCAGGCAAACGGGGAGGCGTGCGTGCAGGTGTGTGAATTGACGGAGGCGTGCTCACTGCGCAGTGTCATCGGGAGGTGTGCAAGTAGATGTGTGAAACTTTGGTAGGCATGCCAACAATCCGGTGCACGGGCCATCGGTTTGACTGTCGCCCGCCTCTCTCCCACAACTCCCACCACCCCATATTAATGGTGCGCCCACTACAAAAAAAATACACTTCCGTGATGATATGTGTTTGTCACAGAAGGTTGCTTTTTTTGTCATGCATGTACATCCATGACAAATTTATGAAAGAATCAAGATAGTCATACATGTGCTGTCGTAGAAGTGTTCCATGACATTACCAAAATTATCATCACGGAAGTGTCCACTTCCATGATGATAAATCGTGCGTCATAGAAGTGCTTTCGTCAAGGGTGACCGACACGTGGCATCCACCGTAACGGAACGCCGTTAAGCTATCGGGTCGGGTTTTGGATCCGATAACCCGTTAACAGCCCCGACCAATGGGGATTTTCCACGTGTAAAATCATCATTGGCTAGAGGAAACACGTGTCGGCTCATCGTTGGGACAGATGTCATCCACTCATTGGACAGGAGGCGCCTATAATAGGTCGACATGTGGCACGGCCCAATAGTGGCCCATTCCGGTGAAAAAGGCTGGCCCAGTAAAAATTAGCAGGCGGGCCCATATAAGGCCTACTTGTGTCAGGTCCATTTAAGCCCACGGCCCATACGAGATGTGTCAATTCGGCCTGTTAAATATTTGACACCATTGCAGCCCATCGTCAGTTCGAGCCCGTTAATAGCCCGCTATATATTTGGGCTCAATATTGGCCCGATGAGATTTCGGCCTGTTAACGGCCCATTTAATGGATGGGCCAATTTTCAGGATGTACATCTTTCGGCCTTTTAGCGACCCATTTAAATGTCGGGCTAATTTCCAGCCCAGTGTGTCTTTCAGCCTGTTGACGGCTCATAAATCTGATGGGCCATTTGTAGTCGGACCTGAGTTTCAGCCTTTTAGCGGCCTATTTAAATGTTGGGCCAATTTCTGGCCCGGTGTCACTTTCAGCCTGTTAACGGCCCATAAATTAGTTGGGCCAATTGTAGTCGGACCTGAGTTTTGGCCTTTTAGCGACCCATTTAAGTGTTGGGCCAATTCCCGGCCCTGTGTGCCTTTCGGCCTGTTAATGGACCATAAATGAGTTGGGCCATTTGTAGTCGGACCTTAGTTTTGGCCTCTTAACGGCCCATGCCCTTCATGGTCCAATACTAGCCCGGTTTCTCTTTCGGCCTGCTAAAGGCCCACAACACAGTTGGGCCGTTTACAATACGACCTGACTTTCGGCCTCTTAGCGGCCCATGCTCTTCATGGTCCAATACAAGTCCGCTGTCTCTTTCGGCCCGCTAAAGGCCTATAGTATAGTTGGGCCATATGTAGCCCAAACTTAGTAATAGCCTGTTAACGACCCGTGAAATAAATTGGGGCCACCTGTTGCCCACTTCGATGTCAGCCTATTAACGACCCGGGAGGTAAGAGGGCCGACCATTAACTTTTGGCCTATTAACGGCCCATTAACTTAATGGGCCCACTAAAGTTCATTCATGTATTTAGGCCAAATTAGATAATTTGAGCCCATTACGATGAGCAAAGGTACGGCATATAGGGAATAACCTTGCACATCCAGAATATATTACAGGAAACTACATCCACTGGGCAATCAAAGATTGATGCCAGTGCAAATAAATGAGCAGAACCTAACCATCTACAACGTCACAATCTGCAGTCTCAGCACAGATGACGCCCATAAGCATGTGGGCAAGTTCTTGCTGCTTTGCCACACTGTCTCTGAAAACATTGATCAGTTGTTGTGCCGCACGACTCTGCACCTCTGATTCATCCACCATTTCCATCATTGCTTCAGCCATTAATTGGTTCACAAACATACATTTATTCCGTCGCATTCGAGACAGAGGATACTGAGCAAATTCAGATGGCGATTTTGGAAGGCTTGTATTATTGATAGTGGAGAGTGTCTTGAGCACTGCATCATAACATAAATTAGGACGGGAACCAAACAGATTAATCATGAATTATTGCCATATTACCTGGCCTAGATTTACTTGAAAGAAAAAATGGGGTTGCCTTGCTGTTTTCAGAGTTTGTCTTCCTATGTTCAGCAGCCTGCACAAAATTAACACACTAGCATTGCTATCATTGGCCAAGTCAGATAATAGGAAAGCAACATTGACACAACGAACATTTGGGCAACTAGCCTACACTGAATTAACACAATATGGCACAGCTATCATCAGTCAGGTAAGGTAATACGAAAGCAACATTGACACAATGAATGAATGGACAAACAGAGAAGCACTACAATTCAGTAATGTGCCTGATATGAGATAGCACATTCATGGAGCTCAGTATGCAAAACTACCAGGTAGTTTTCCTTACAAAAATCAACATTGGCGCCTTTAACATTTTGCTACAACTAATTTTAGATCTGATAAAGGTTAGATTCAGGCCGATTAACAAAATACAAGCTGATGTAAAAATATAGTGATACACAACAGGTACTTACATCAGCACTGGAGCACAGAGAATTCCCGCAAGATATTTTCCTCGAATACGATCCCAATGGAGGAAGTCTTGTATCGTTTAACCTTATTTTCTAAAAGAGAGACGGGTAAGAAACATGTAGAAAATATGATCAGAATGCTATAAAATTTCATGATGCGAGGATACGCACATGCTTCTTAGAATGGAGTTGACATTCTTTTGCTGGACTAGAGCAGACTAGTTCTTTGGCCACTGGAATCTACTTATTATCAATGGGAGCTGGGTTTCTCTATGCTGGAGCAGTATCTATGAAAAATGGAGTTGTTTTATTATCTCCTGCATTTGGATCTTTTGCAAAGACCTGGTTTGTAACCCTTGAGATTCTAACATAGCCATCTTCCCCTTGCATGCCTTATATAGAAGAATGGTGCTTCAATTATAAAACATGCTATAGCAGAGATGGAATAGGTACTGAAGAATAAAAGGCATGACATATTGACATGTATTCCCTCCATCCGGAAATAAATGGATGGGTCTAGGTGTATTTCAGTTCTAGATACATCCAGTTTTATCCATTTCTGCGACATGTAATCCGGGCGGAGGGAGTATGACGTAAGAGCTAGGGATACGACAGGACAACACAGTAAAAAACACTAAAAACCCACTGCAGAACCAAAGTAATCAAACCCACTGATATGAGATAGTACACTCATGCAGCTCAGGATGCAAAACTACCAGGCAGTTTTCCTTACAAAAATCAACATTGTGGCCTTTAATCATACATTTTGCTACAACTAAATTTAGATCAGATAAAGGTTGGATTCACGCCGATTAACAAAATACATGCTGATGTAAAAATATAGTGATATACAACAGGTACTTACATCTGCATTGGAGTACAGAGAATTCCTGCAAGAATCTTTCCTCACAGACGATACTTGTGCAGAAATTATTCTATCTGTTAAGCTTATTTTCTAAAAGAGAGATGGGTATGAAACATGTAGAAAATATGATCAACATGCTATAAAATTTCATGATGCAAGGATACACACACGCTTCTTAGAATTGAGTTGACATATTTTTGCTGGACTGGAGCGGACTAGTTCTTTGGCCACTGGAATCTGCTTATTATCAGTAGGAGTTGGGTTTCTCTGTGCTGAAGCAGTATCTTTAAAAACTAGAGTTGATTTATTATCTCCTGGCGTTTGGATCTTTTGCAAAGGCCTTGTTTGTAACCCTTCAGATTCTAACATAGTCGTCTCCCCTTGCATGCCTTGTATAGAAGAATGGTCCTTTAATTATAAAACATGCGGCAGCAGAGAGATGGAATAGGTACTGAAGAATAGAAAGGCATGACATATTGACATGTATTCCCTCCATCCGGAAAAAATGGATGGGTCTAGGCGTATTTCAGTTCTAGATACATCCTTTTTATCCATTTCGGCAACATGTAATCCGGACGGAGGGAGTATGGTGTAAGAGCTAGGGATACGACAGGACAACACCGCAAAAAAACACTAGTTGAATGTAAAACTGTATGCTAGCAGAATACATACAGAAATAACTAAGGAAACATACACGTGTATGATTGGGAAAATAAGATGGCATTGCAACAGAGCACTAGAACAGCACTTGAATGTAAAAAAAATGGTATGGTAGATAGATGAAGTACATACTGATGAATAACAATGCATAAGATATTTAGAAGCATGATGTCCAAATTAAGCAGATGGCATTGCGATAGATTAGAATGACAGTACTTCAATTTGAAAACATGTTATCATGAATGGAATAGGTACTGAAAAATAGGAAGGCATGACATATTTACATGCATGATCAGCATGCTAAGCACATGGCATTGTAACAGAGTAGATACGCTCCAGGACATTATATGCATGGTGTACCCATATCACAGGCCAAGTTAGAGCAAGGACCTTGTGGGGTGAAGAGGATTCATCATCTTTTTGCAAGTCTTCTGAAGAACTGCCTTTACATGTTCCATCATATTGGGTATCATTGACATCAAGTTTATTGGCCTTTACATTGCTCCGTGAGGTTCTGGTGGATATATCAGTGTGTGCAATTATATCTGACATGCATGGAAGACAACTAGTAGTTAGATTTATGTAATGAGTGCCTGTAGGAGACGACATAAATAGTAGGACTGGGTTAACTAGCAGTAACAGGTCTCATAAACTAAAGGGAGAACACAGATGAAAGCTACAGAATATGTATCGTTCGTACTCGAGATTAACTAGATGGCACACAAAGGTATTAAAGAACAACATAGGAAATACTAGAAGTGGTATAATACTATAATCACCAGCCCGTGGGATAGCATTGGATGATGGATGATAACTATGGAACAGTGTTACCTACAGAACAAGTATCTTAGCTGAACTATGGAACATCGTTAACTCCTGAACAAGACCCGTAAGAGATCAGCATGAATATACAGTGAAATGTGATGATCTATTTTCCATGCTTAGATGAATGACAAAGCCATAAATGTTGCACACAAGTAAGATGAGGGTACAACCTATCTGGCTGCCATCCATAGGAGTGAGCATCATGTGCTGACTTGTGGATGGCCCTGCAGTTCTTGTGGCTGTGCATGTCGGGCACGCGCATTCGATGCAGGGAACTGTTGAGTGGGGACTATAGCTCCCTTCTGGTGTATGCTTCCCTTGTTGGAGCAGCTGCGGTGAGTCGGAAGACGGTGTGTCTGAAGATGCAGATAACGCATAATGTTAAGAACGAGATATCTCTTTGATCTGAAGAAATACACTAAGAGATCAACAACAAGGTACAAGAGTGGTCACACGTCTGTTGACTGAAGACTAAATTGGGGTCACATGATTTTATTTTATTTTGGTACTGTCCGATCTACGCCAGATGGCTGGCCGTCTTGTGCCTCCCGGCTGACACTGTTCGGAATCTTCCCCGAAGAGCCAGCGACCAACGGCAGAGCAGCCTGCCTCCGCCGTCTGTGGCCCCGGCCAAAACCCCGCTCCCCGCCCCACCACACTGCCGTGGTTGCGCCGCCCCCGGGCCAATCCACAAAGACTCCCCGTCATCCAGATCCGGCGGCGGCAGTACCTTCAACCCACGCAACTCTAAAAGATAGCCATCTAAGCGCTGCTTCCGCGACGAACTTTGTGGCCCCGCACCCTTACATTAGACACCAGACAACCGGCAGCCTAGGAGCTCCGCCGCCTCGAGGGGTGCTGCTTCCCATTGCAAATCGATTGGCCCAAAATAAAAATTCCAACAACTGACGCCTAAATAAAGTGATTTGAGATGAGGGTGCGACCTATCTGGTAGCATGGTGAAGTAGGTAGGTCCAGCTGTCGAGTCGGTGAGGCCGACGTGGTTGCGGTGGCGACCGGCGGCAGGGAAAGAGCGATGTTGCGACGGTCGACGGCTACGCCGAAGCAGCGCCAGGACTCTGGACGGATCCAAAGTTGGAGCCGCTCCGGTGCCGTGAACAACGGCGGGGGTGAATCGGCTCCGGTACGGTTCACGCGGCCATCGTCGAGGCAGCACCAGCAGCACGGAGTAAGAGGCGCACGGCCCAGTGCACGACGGCAAATGGACAGCGTCTCCGGCATTAGGGAGGAGGGCGGCTAGGAAATTGGTGCGGTGCGGGGCGCCATGGAGGTGGGGCTGAGGTTTCGCGGCTCGGTAGAAGGGAGCTTCCCGGGGAGAAGGTGATTTGGCGCCCACGAGGTATGAATGGGGGCGGGCAGGGGAAATTGGGAGGGGAGTGGAACCATGTCTTACGGAAGCATTTGTCTGAAATGTGAGGGGGAGTTACAGTTCTACTCTTGCCTATAGGCTTCTTGGCTTGGGTCTGTGTACTGAGGGTCGGGAATAGTAGAGTAACTTTACTTCTCTGGGCAGGAGCGATTTCGGGCGTGTTTTCAACTATAGTTGGCGCGAGCGATTTTGGGCGAGGAGAGCGTGTTTTGAAATAGTGGGCGCGAACTATTTCGGGCGAGGAGAGCGTGTTTTGCCGACCATGGTTTATGAATTATTTGGCACATGTCATTTCGGCCAAGGAGAAGGCGCCCTTGGATGAAGTTATGAACCTACCCTCGATGTACAATGGGCCAATTGATGCGTGTCCCACATAGGACGGTAATTTCGCGTCTCCCATTTATTTGCTTGGGCGAATTCCACCGAGCAAAGAGGATGTTTAACGGTTCGTTCAAATTTTGGGAGAACGAGCATCCACGTCTACCTTACCAAGTCGATTCAGATCAAATTTTGAAATATTAGCTTGCCACTTCTTTTTTAGATGGAGAGATGATGCTCGGGAGTAATGTGTTTTTACATGCTCGTTGCTAGCGATTTACTATATGACAAATAGTTGACCCACTCAAAAACGCGAATCAAACCCAAAATGAAATATCTCGATTCAATGAAATAGCTCATTCAGTAGGTCAAAATAGTGAACTAAATCCAAAATTGAACACCTCAATCGAGTAGCATGTTGTACAGTATTATAGTACTCCATGAACATGTTGAAAGTCAAATTAATGAACTTGTTTGATATACGCATATATCCGTTCATGTGTGGATTGCAGACAACATGTTCTCCAATTTAAATATTTGAATGCAAGTTTATATCGAAACATGGTTTATATTAGTCTTTGATGCATAAAACGCGACCTCCCCCTCTCCCGGACTCCTGTTCTCTCTCTCTCTCTCTTGCCGACAATCTTCAATTCTGTCGCACGCATCCGACACAAAAACCTTGTTCGTCCCTCTCCCTTTCTCTCCATATCTCTCTCTCTCTTTGTGTGTGTGTGGGGGGGGTCTTTCTAGTTGCATGCATATATACACCATCTATAGGTCCCTCTCGCACACTATGTATGATACTCTAGCTAGTCCAAGCTAGATATCTTGGGTGCACTCATCGTACGCACACAGATTCCTTGGCTCTTTGCCTGTAACTCTCTCACGCACCACTATGTCGTCTCGGAGCTCTTCCCCCCTCTCTCAAACTCTCCATCCACCTGGGTCACACATACACATGCATATCTCACTCGCACTCGATAGGCCCATCTAAAACTCTATCTCTCCCCCTCGTTCTCTCTCCATCTCACACGCGCACACACACAATCTCATGCCCAGCTAGCCAAGTATGATGGTCTCCCACTCAATTGTAGGCACACGCAGTCCCCCCTATATGTATATGACTAGCTAATCTTAGTCTCCATCACAAACATGTGCATGGTCTATCTCGGTTTTCTCAGGGCATCTTTTTATCGCGCACACACTCCCTCGATCTCCCACCCATATAGTCCCCTCACGATCTCGACGGGATCTCTCTATCACAAACACACCCTCTCTCCCTCCTCATGCGTCCATGCCATCCATGTGTCCCTCTCGACCTTTGTTCCTTGTTGGCCACACCTCTATTGGACATGTGCTACAGGGGTGTCTCTCTCCGTTGCAAACAATCACACACTAGCTATCTTCGTGTATCTCCTCACCTCGCTTTTCCATCTCGGATATGCATGCGTGATATGTTCGCATAAGAAACGAAAAAACACACACTCTCTCTAATTTATCATTTGTTGTCACTTTCTCTTTCACACACAAACTCTTTTTGCACACTTACTCATTCTCCTTCACACGCACTTGATCTGTCTCGACTGAGGCACTCTCCTCGGTCCATAGCATATGGATTTATTGAAAAGTCAAACATCACAAAGTTTGACCATGTACGTGGAGAAAAAGAATTACATCTAGTACGGCAAACATATGCCATTAGATTCACCATGAGATGTAGTTTTGTATGATGTATCTTTGGTATTGTAGATATAAATAACATTTGTGTAAACCTGATCAAAGTTTCCAAAGTTTGACTTCTAAAATATTTACATGCACTGCATTATCAAGCGGATGGAATATCTCTTTCCCCCTCTCAGCTATCTGACGCACCACTCAGCCTTATCGGGGTTCCTCAATATCTCTCAAACTTTATTGGTCAGTTTGGTTCGTGACCTGACCCTCATGCCTTGATGGCCGGTACTGCCTGGTGTGGACGTGAGATGTAAAATATTTCTACCTGGCCAGGCTTGTGTGGTGCTGAAGCGTTTGGTTCATGCTTGGGCCAGGAAAGCATCAACGTCCCATCAATCAATCCATGCATCAATTATTTAATGCTAATATCCATCCATGTTGCTATTAGCCTCATGGCCACACAACCAGGCACGACCAGGCGTTCGAAATTGGTCGCCTGGGCCAGGCTACTTGCAGTGTCTGGAGTTCAGCCAGGCTAATTAAAGTGCAAGGGAACCCAGGCCAGGCGGGCTTTCTTTTTCACAGGGTAGCAACCAAACAAGAGTGCATGAAATCCAACCACAACCCCAGCCAGGCAAAAGATGCTCAGGACGCAAGCCAAACTGGCCTTCTATCTCCCTGGTTCACACATACACATGTCTCGCTCGTGCTATACATATAGACCCATCCAACACTCTCCGCCCTTGTTCTCTCTCCATGTGACACGCACCCCCTAAGTACCATAATCCCTCAATCCATCATAGGCGCAAGCACTCCCCCCCTCCTAAGTATGATTATCTCTTACTAGCCAACAGGAACACACGTATTGTCTCCTTCCATCCATACGTCTATCTCGATATCTCTCGGGGCATCTTCTATCACGCACACACCTTGTCACTCGATCTCCCACCCATGTAGTCCCATCACGATCTCTAGGGGATCTCTCTATGACAAACATACACTCTCTCCTCCCCATGTCTGCATTTTCTTCGTACGTCTCTCTCGACCTCTCTCCCTTGTTTGTCAGACCCCTCTTGGCCACGTGCTAGGGGTCTTGCTCTCTCGGTTCCAAACAACCACACACTATCTCCTCACATTGCCTCCGTTGTCGAAGATGCATGTGTGATATGTTTGCATAAGGCACACACGCTTTTTCTCTACTTTTATCGTGTGTTGTCCATGTCTCTTTCACACACACACACACACACACTTTTTTCACTCACTCTCTCTCTCTTGTTAGGGATTCTGTCACGTCCATAAGCATATGGATGTTTTGAAAAGTCAAACCTCAGAAACCTTTGACCAGGTATATGTGGAGAAAAACATTTACATCTGGAACGATCATTAGATTCATCACAACATGTACTTACATCATACTATCATTTATCTTTGATATTGTAGATATAAGTAATTTCTTTATAAACTTGGTCAAAGTTTCAAAAGTTTGACTTAAAAAAATGTTGGAACTACATTATCGAACGGAGGGAGTATCTCTTTCTCTCTCTCTGCTATCTCTCACGGGCCTCCCCTCTCACTCGAACTCTCTATACCGACGGATTATACGCTCACTGTGTCAGCGTATAGCTCCGTATATTGTTTAGTTAACCGGTCAACCAATCCACATGCTGCCTTGTCAGCTCGTGTTCTATATCTTCGTGTGCTGGCCCATGTGGCAGTGGGTGAAAATAAGTAAACTAGAGGCCCATCTGACACGCGGTAAAGTAAACAAAGTTGAAACCACTCGGGGTAGCACCCAGCACGCTAGTAAATTGAGGGTGCATTGAGGACAAACTTCTTGCGCGTGAAGGACGCACTCGCGCACAATTCACCACTGCATGGTGGCATGCACAGAAGGACGCACTCGCGCACACCCAGCACACAACACACACCAGCACACGTGTACACATCTAGGAGTAGAAGGTCGTGGAAAAATCTGGCGCGATGGCCGCTGCCAGAGCCGTCCACCCCCAATCTTGGTGTTCCGTGCAATGCACGGGCATCTACGCACGGGAAATTATGTCGAACAGGGCTAGTTGCAAGCAGGCTAGCTCTACATCCATGATGATAGTGACTGCAGACGGTGAGGCTGACTATGGTATGCCAAACACGGCGCCTATACTCAGGTGTCATCTCCGGCGTAGGGTCTTGTCACTTCACTGTGAGGAGCAGCACGTAATAATTTAACCAACGGGTAGTACAGTGCTGGTACTCCTACTACTACATTGGTAGTACTACTACTAGTACTAGTAGCACCACCGTCTGGATTTAGGAGTACTACCACGTCCACCGGCACCGAGGAACATCTCCAGGTAGTATTGCTTGAGGCCGCCAGGGTGAGGGGCCGCTTGGACGACAGCTTCATCTCCTTGTTCGACGAGGTCCTCGTTGGTTTCCTCGACAAGTTCACCGTCATCAAGAAGCTTGCGGATGAATTTGACGTAAGCCTCCAGCCGACGCGCCCAGGCTCTGCGATGCCCGCCAGCCTCAACGGCCACTATGGTAACAACCTCTTCGACGCACTGGTGGCCCTACGACTGCTCGCCGTCGTGCCAGAGAATGTCCACCTCGAGGCCGCGCTCGCCGCGCAGCGCCTGGCGCAGCAAGACACCATCGACATAATCAGCCACATCTACGCGCAAATCGTCCACAAGGACTACTACATGCAAGAGGAGGACAATAGGATGCTGGCCTTCTTGGAGCGCAGGGCAACATTGGATGGCACTGTTCAGAAGCACGTTGAGCTCGCCGCCAACGTCGCTGCTCCTCACTCGCCGGTTGGTGACCCGGCACACTAGGGCGTGAGGATGTCGTTGAACGTTGATGGATCCGTATGTATTTTGATCTTTCCGTCAAATCCATGTAGTAGTATATGATACTACAGTAATTATCTTACCTTTCGCATCAACTTCATAATTTTTGTACGTACTCCATGCATGAACGGTGCCAGAACCAAACTTCTCATTACTCTAGGCGAAATCATTATTTTCTATCTATCGGTCGCGCCATGGAGCAGAACCAAATTTTACAAGTTACGAGTTCAAAAGGAAAAGCCTGCCGTGTTCGCGTCGCACCCCCACACGGTTAGTCCGGCACGCCGCTCAAGTGGGAATGCGTGCGGTGTTGCATTTTCACTTACAAGTGGGACCGCAGTTGAGCAAACCGACTATCGGCAAACCCCCACCCCGCCCACCGTGCGATGGCTGAGAAAACAGGAGGGAGAAGAGATGGATGTAGCATGGACTCCAAGAAAATTGGTGTCGGATGGGACTCGTGTGGGTGGCGTGTGTCGTACTACTAGACATGAATGCTACTGAGTTATGGCCCATGCCACCCCACTATATCGAGCCTATAACAAGGTACGTAGAACAAATTTCCTGCAGTCCGTGCTCAGCCCTTCTCTACCTCTCTTCTCAGCCAGCCAGCGGACGTGCGGAGCCCATCGTCTGTTTGCTCACATGCAGCCCCACATGTCAGTGAAAACGCAAGAGGACCCACTGAACCTGCACATCTTTCACCTCGACATGCTGGTGATGAAAAACAAATCCAATAAAGATCTTCGGTGGCCGCTTTTGGAGTTACTCAAGAGTAGTAAGATTCTATTTACATTTTAACCCAAGATGCACATCTCGTGGCTTCAACTACCACTCTATTTTCTTTCATGACACAACCTGGATGCTGGATGTCCCACATGTCGACAAAAGGAGGAAGAACCTGACCAAATCTTCGGTTCTGCTATCGGATTAGACTAGTTGTGCTAACTTAAAATTTTTATTGTGTACTCCCTCCGTTCCAAAATACTTGACTTCCATTTGTCCAAAAATGGATGTACCTATATACTAAGACATGTCTAGATACATATATATTTTGACAAATAGAAGGCATGTATTGTGCAACGAAGGGAGTAGAATGGATGCAAGTTTTTGTATTGGGAAGAAGAGTACATCCATATATTGATAGAGCGCAATTTACTAGATGTTCTATCACTTTTAGCTAGCACAGACGCAAGATCGAGCCTCCACAGATCAACAATGAATGCATCGAGAAGGCACTAATCCAACTTACAGGAGTAGTAAAATGTATTCTTGTGGTTCTCGTTTTCTTTGGTCTTGCTTTTCTAGTCAAAATTATCGTTGGAGTCCGTGCAAAACGGAGGTGCGTTTGGGGTCGTGCGTTGGAGTTGGCCTTACAAGTGGCACCGTAGTTAAGGAAACCGACTATCGGCAAACCCCCACCTCGCCCGCCGCGCGATGGCTGAAGTTAGAGAAACGACGAGGTTTAAGAGATTGCTCTAGCATGGACTCCAAGAAATAATATGGTGTCAGATGGATGTCGTGGTGGTGGCGTGTGCCGTACTCCTGGACGTGAATGCTTGTTCTGGCCCATGCCACCCTACTACTCCCTACTACTTACTCGTACTATATAGTACTAGTATCGAGGATTCGAGGTGCTGGTTACGTACAGCGAACACATTAACATATGGCTACAGTAAAAACACCTGCCCGACGCGCGAAGCATCTGAAGCTAGTACAAATAGTGTACTACTATTGTTGATTGGCCTCATCCGATAACCTATTGCAATGCACGTACAATTATGTATTCGGAGAATATTTTTTTCCTCGTCGCACCACTCACTCAGAGAAGCGGCTCGAAAGCCATTCATAAATTTAGTAAGTTTATCACACGCATATCATTTTATTACATACAACAGGTCATCAACCCACATCGACAACGAGGATACATTATAAATACTAAAGTTTTCACCACACAACAAATAGCAAGCAATGAAATGAACTTTAACTCAACCATTCCCCGGCGTTGGAAACGCTTGCTTTGAACCACAAGTGATTCTCTGGGACGGGCCATCGATTGTCGATCTGGAAACCAACGCAGGACTGATCATCCAGGCTGAAGCGGCCTACTATATCCCTACCAGGGTAGGGAACCACACAAATGTCCGAGGTATAGACACAGTTGCTTCTCATAAATGTTTCAACAGCAGTTGGATCGCCTTTCACCATCATCGAATAGTTTTGTCCAAGGAAGAGCGAGTTTTCTCCAAGACTATCAATTCTGTACCAGGGAGAAGGAGTTGGCGCTAGCACACTAGTATCCATCCCGAATACCATGCAACGGGTGTTGGAATAGGTCCGGAGAGTGCGACCATGGGAGACACCTGCTTCCTTAGCAGTAACATTATTAGTGGGCTGTATACACACAAGAAGAGGTGATCCATCGGAATTAGTTGCCAGGCGCCACAGAGTATATGGGTGCTGCTCGTCCTCATGCTCGTGATCATCACCATCGTCATCTCCCCCTTGGTTATAATTTTTTTCAAGTATAGGTGGTGGGATGTTCACAGGACCTTGGAAACACAAGAAGAAGGTTAATTAGTAAAGGGAAACTTGCTAACCCGCATGCATGTGGATGAGACAATTATAATTACGGTGGAAGACAAACATACCGAAACTATGAGGATGCCATGCAAAAACAGTGCCATGAGTGGTGGCAGCAAACACAAGGCGCTCGTATTGAATTGCATCAAAGTACTCATCCGTGTATAGAAACTGATTTTTGAGCAATATCCATCGAGTGAAACCATCAAGGAAGGCAACAAGCTTGTCGAAGATAGCAACAACATCATAGTTGCTATAATTCCAAGAGTGGTTGGGAACTCGATAAATTGCTATCTTCCGTAGAATACAGTCACCATGATCGTATATGAACGTGCATACATTACCGGTGTGCTCAACTTCTGGGCAGTGTGCTGAGATTTTTGGAAGTGGAACCCGGTGACGAGTGTACACATTCACAAGTTCCCACTCGCAGTTGGACCCAATGCAAACAACCCAATCTACATTTGTGCCCGCCCAAGCCTTGCCCTCAAGCGATGGCATCTTAACATCATACGTATCATTATCAAGCGGCATCAACTTGCACACAGCGAGGCCTCCGTCGTGCCGGCGCCAGTCATCATCAGGGTCACAGCGAAGAAGATAGGGGAGATCAAACCGCTCCTTGACTCTTGGGTTCTTTGTAATGATGTTATTAGTTGAGTCGAGAATGGGCTTGAACGAACCTGCCATGCTAGCCGAGGTGATGACGTCGCACCGATCAATGGGTTCCTCCACCACGTCATCTTTCAGATCAGGGCAAGAATAACGGGGTCGTTTTCGGCCTGTTCCCTCCATGGAGAAGACGATCGAACAATGGCAGAAGAAAGGGTGAAGGGCTGAAGGAAAATGGAGGAGGGAGAGGAAGAGTGTGCGATAGCAGTTCCAAATCGAGAGGGAAAGGCGAAGAGTCGGTGGACGGTTGCGAGTTTGCCACGGTTCACGAGGAGGCGCCCCGGCCTACACGTCCGTTCGGAAATACTCCTACTACTCGCCGTCATCTCACTGATATGTTGGAATGGGACCACATGTCAACGAAACATGGTGTGTAATTTCTCGTGCAAAATGCGATCTGGCCGCGTTGGCCCGAGGTGCCGCATTAGTTATCGACCTTTATTTTTTTAATGGCGTGCCAATCAGTTTTGAAGCACGACTAACTAGTACTGTACGCAGAGAAAATATAAACTACTCTACCACTACTCCACCTCCAGTACTAGTAGTATAAAAAGATATATAGGCTGGAGCTTGAGCGCTTTCTTGCTAATGGCTGCCCACTTGCTTCTCACACTACCACCCTCTCTCCAGATCTAAAAAAGACGGCCCCTCTCTCCCTCCTCACCGGTGGTCACAGATCCACCGGGGAAGAAAAGGACGTGCAGCGTTGACGCACTCGTCGTCGGCGAGCGAGGTCATGCACTGACGACTAGGCCATCCTCTCAGACCTAGCGCCCGCGTGGGATGGCCTCCATCCCCAAGCTCGCTGCCGTAGTGAGTGCGGAGGATGACGACCACGAGCGAAGCCACTTCCCGCCGACCCTCAGGTATGCTACCTCTTTTCGAACCATAACCTTGTTTTATTGCCCCATCTGCCACGTCGTTGCACGTGGATCTTTTTCCACTCCACCATCTTCCCAATTTGCTATCCTCTTCTCTGCTGGCCACGCAGACGAAAACCATAATTTGCACTATTAAAGGAAACCCTACTTCATGCAGACTAATCCATGTCTGGGTTGAATAAGGAAAGGAAGGGAGACTGTACTGTCCAAGAGAGTAGGCATCGAACCGGCATCTAGGTTGAAAAGGGGAAAATCAGTAGCTAAGGAACGAGTCTCGTGTCTCTTGGTTGAAGAAGGGTAGAAAGGCATGACAACGCAATAGAGAATGACCAGGTCGATTGGTTTGTTGTCCTCGCATAGGAAAAAGGTGGCTAAAGAGAGCAAAAATGGGACGTAATCCACATATGCTGCATGGATATTTGTTGCTCTTGGCAACCATACCTCCCTCACCACTCTGCGTCTGTGGAGGTACATCGTACTGGTGCGCCCACTATCCGAATGGGCCTCCCATGCTCTTATTGCCACTTTTTTTGCTGTTAGTATAACACCAACAGTCAAGTCAAGCAATGCTACTGCTAAAGTGATGCCACATTTAACTAATGCCGCTCTCAGTCAAAAGCCACCAATAAATTTAAGCAATGCCAGCAGTCTAAGGCATTCTAATGCTGTTGCACAGCCAGTATACCAACGATGAAACTTGTTACTACCTTCAGATTTTTGCACTGTTAATGCTTATAGATTACATACCTCACTTTCATGAGATAAGTTAATTTTTTTGTACAGTGTCACCAAAATGCCAAGGTGCTGATGCCATTTTATTTTGGTTAAACTGCACAGACAATTATGAAGACAAGAGGAAAGGTCAAGAGTGGGCACCTCCTCCTCCGGCTGTTTTCTTGATTCGTTCGATCAAGTTTTTATGGTTGATCGATTATCAAGATTGGGATAGCAATTTTTAAGGTCCCCTCGAGTTCGAAATGATATTTACCTTGGAGGTACATTGTTTGCAATTTTTTATACTGTCATTAGTTAATAATGCTAGTTACCTTCAGACTTTTGTATTTGGTTTAATGCTCATGCAGAGCTAGTATACCAATGCTGAAACTTGTTACCTTTACATTTTGTATTGTTAATTCTTATAGAAACCTTCCAGTGCTAGAGTTTATTGAAATCTGTTCAGTAAAACCATTGTACTGTACCCTATAATAAACTAACTACTCTACTGTTGCACTAGCCACTGGATTAGTGTATATTTGTAGTATTCGAATGGTGTTGCATTAGCATATGGACATAAATAAAGTGTGGCAAGCTTTCCCAGATATGTGCTCAAGAAAACTACTACCTGTTTTTCTAAATACTAGACGTTTCGGTACTTTAAATTGAACAACAAAAACGTCTTATATTAAGGAACAAAGGGTGTAGAGTTCACTCAAATTATCCTGGTAAAGCTAGTCACACCTTTGTTAAAATTAATGTTCATTATGTTATCGGAGGAGGTCTGTATGTTTGTCTCTAATGCCTGTCGACTACATACCTGACATCATGATGTAATGTTAAGTAATTTCCTTTTGTACAGTGTCACTGAATTGTCAAGGCGGTGATGGCATTTTATTTTAGTAGAACTGCACAAAATTTGCTTAAAAGAAGAGGAAAGGTCAGGAGTGGCTCAGTTTTTCAGAAAAAACTATGTATGCCTTCCTGACATCAGCCGCTGTTGCTTTATTTATTCCTTCAAACAGGAGGTTAGAAACAGTCTTGCTACCTTTTCCATTATGAAATTGGAATGCTTATATTTGTGAGTCTATGCTTCAACTAGTGCCACTTTTAGAGTAATCACACTTTCAATATCTATGCAAACAGGGATGCTCTATTTTAGTGGAACTGCACAAAAAGTCCAACTGGTTCAACATTAGGAGCATGTTTTTTTCCAAACCTTTATATCCAATTGGTGGCACTATGAGCTGTTCATTACGAAGGTACATGGTTTGCTACTATCTTGCTACTCTTTTTGTACTGTCATTAGATAGTAATACTAGTGGTTTGCATGTGAATTTATTGGCAGGGTGGACCTACATTGGAGGTGTAGGACAGGATTCAATGATTGGATGCTCAATTTCGGTTGTATTGATTTCACCTCTTCCATCACTGCGAACATGGATATCCTTGGTCTGATGAAGAATAGGCACTATATTTCTGCTCTGAACCAGCAAATCAATTCAGTATGAAATTGTCCAGGGCAAAACATAATTGTATCAGATTGTCCAGTGCAGAACATGACAGATGCTAAGCGGAAGAGACATGTTTAAATCGAAAATACAAGGTGTGGTATATGTTTACTAGCTGCTTGATATTTGTGCAGACAGAGATGTCTGCCCGTTGCTATTTGGCAAACAAACAAAGTGTCCGCAATTTTGGTTGAACTGCACAAGAAAATAGTATAGTCACTGCATGCAGTGCCATTTGAAAATAGACACAGAAAGATTGGATAGTCACTTCATGGACTGCAGAAAAGTAGTACTGTACTATTTATTGGCCAACAATAGGTGCTTCATTGCTTTGGTCTGATTATACAATGGGCATCATTTTGCCTAAGTTAAAGTTTGTATTCTGAAAATAGTCTCGCGGTGTGATCGAGAGAAGACCAAATCATATTGGAGTGGATGTTCCTCCATCATGTGTGGTTCATTCTCATGGTTCCAGCTGTTGGTGAAACCACTTATGTTTGCAAGAGGAATTTTAGACTTCACAAACAAATTTGTCTGTCAGTCTGTACTGAATGTTGGCCAAGAGAAGCATCCATGTTAGTAGGAAGAATAGATGTTTTTTCTAGATCTCTGCTTTTGGAGCTACATATTTGTATATGATTTGTTATTGTATATCTTAATATTTTTGTTGTTGTTTTGTTATTGTATATCTTAATATTTTTGTATATAAACTTGGTCAAAGTTTGTAAAGCTTGACTTTGACCAAAGCTAATATGCGAACTAAATAAAAACGGAGGGAGTACCTCCTTTCCGGTTTGCAGGGCTTAATTCAAACCTCTCACCAACCAAGGTACTCCCTCCATCCGGGATTTATTAGTCCCATGAGCAAAGCAGGAAGACCAAGGCATGACAATAATTAACGGCATGCAGAAGTTTAAGCCTAATTAATTCCAGTGATTTAAGTGGCTGCATGCGTGCCCTCGGCTACGACTCGTTGCATGCTGCTTCGCGTACTTCCTGCGAGCGATTCTGAGTGCCTGCATGCAGCCGGCCATAATTAAGGCAGCTAACTGATGCGAAAAAAGATACGCTTTAAATCCGTGGAATCATTATTGACAAGGAGGGAGATGATTCGAGTGCACTCGTTTGACCGCCATACCGATGTGCGACCCAGACGGGACGGGATGGCACAATCATAATTTCAGTTTCTCTAGTTTTCCATGGCAAGCCGGCGTGCTAAGCCATTATGCATTGAATTCTGATGACCGTCGCGCTACCTTCCGCCTATAAGTACTATTTTTCGGCCTTCTCAGGTGCCACCGTGACCCAACTCGCCATATCCTCATAAGCCCCCACCGGCCCGACGTCGCTCACCACGTTCGACATGCCCCCGCCCGTCCGCGGTAGGCGATGCCGGAGGCGGTCACCGCCAGAACTAGTGTTCGGGTTTTCACCAGAAGGCAGACGGAGGGAGGAGGCATTCTATCTGTCTTTAGATGGCAATGCGGATATCGAGGAGTTGTTGGAGCACGACCGCATGGCGGAGGACCGGGAGTTGTTGGAGCGCGACCGCCTGGCGGAGGAGCAGCGTATCGCCGATTTGCGCCGCCAGCGGGACATGGAGCAGCAACGCACCGACGCTTTGAGTCGCGAGCAGAGCGCCCGCAACTGGACCAACTATGTGGAGGTCAGCGCCCGACAAATAGCCCTGGAGGCTGTCGGGCACGCACGTGTTCGCGACGCCAATTTTTACTACCAGCTCGTCAAGTGGGTATCCCGCTTGGAAGCCGAAGCTTCAGTGGACCACGCCGGCATGGAACGCGCCCTATCGCACCTCTGGCAAGTCCGAGGCGAGGCGGAGGACGCTGGTGCCGGTGTTTAGCATGGACAGCAGATGGCGGCCGGCATCGTCTAGTTAGCTAAGAGTAAGTTAGTACTTGTACGCTACTAGAGTGTTAGTGGGAGTAGATAGTTAACTTGGCTATGATGGTTGTCAACGTGGATGTTCAGTACTCTATATGTGGATCAGACCTGTTACTTTGGTCTGAATGTTGAACTTTCCATTTGAACGTATGGAATGGACTATTATTTTTTAAATGGGTTGTATTTGTCCTCCACGGTTTAGAGGCTGACTTGTGGGCCTAGCAAGTTGACGCGTACACAATCAGGAGATGATTGTACGTGGAGAGGATGACAGCACGGACCCGCCAAGGTCATGGCAGTATGCAAGCAAGTGCCTCCTTATTTCAAGCCAATAAAAAATGGCTCCTAGTGGATTTCTGACATCTGGGTCCCATGCCATTGTCAACATAGTCAATAAATGAGAGAATTGCACAACGAGCGGCTGACACCAGGGACCCAGCAGCTCGCCCAGTTATTTTTGTTTTGGGTTAATTTGATAAATGCCACTCCAAATCTGGTGTATCCGAGAAATGCCACTACAATTTCCAAACTTTGAAAATGCCATTTCATGCCATTTTTAGTGGCATTTTTTGAAGTCTGGAGTGGCGTTTTTCAAAGTTTGCAAACTGCAGTGGCGTTTTTCAAAGTTTGCAAAAATTGTAGTGGCATTTTTCAAAGTTTGGAAATTGCAGTGGCATTTTTATGAATCGCCATAATTGGAGTGGGATTTATCTAATTTGTTTTTGAGACGAAAGCAGGGTGTCAACTGGGCTGGGCGGGACACTCTGGCATGTCTAGACAGCCTTTTCTTTTATGTTTACCACAGACCAGCCCAGTAATTTTTTTTCTTTCTGAAAATGGCTAGCCCAGGTCTTTTGTGATTTGTCAAGTAAGTCGGTTTATCAGGCCTGTTGGGCTACAAATCTTTCAAGACGAGGATAGCTTCATTCGGCTGGCCGAGAAAATGACCTATCAGTAATGAGAAATGGGCTGTACATTTTTAAAACACATCAAACCGGCAATTATTTTCAAATATCTTTTTTTCATTTTGAGATTTTAAATTGCATTGATTTTTATGCGTGGACAGTTTATTGGATTTTATATTGATATAAATTTATTTTTAAAATCAGTCTGAATGTGACTCAAAATTTCGGGATTAAAAACAGTTCAGACCACACCGACATATGCAAAATTTCGTATAATTTTTTAACCGTGGCCACAATATGCGCTGTAATGCTAACATAAATAATATGAGCTCCAAAAAAACCGCAAGAATTAGCAAATGGGATGTAAATTATTTGAAATAATGGCAGATGGGTTGTATGCTGTTTTCCACAGATTTGAGGCTTTCCACAGATGGCATGTATACTGTTGGATGTCCATCCAACGGCCGTCGTGCTTCTTCAATCTCTGCTCTTCCTACTCCAGCCGCTCAAACAAGCGCCGGCGGGACTGCCTGCTCCCTCCTCCCCGCGGCCGGCTGTGTTGCCGCGCAGGCCTCACCGCCCCACCGTACTCCCATCGCTGGTCTAGCCATCCCTCTACTCACCCACACCTGCTGTTATTCTACGGCGACGGCAGACGAACCAGTAAACCCTCGTACAGTCATACTCCCCTCTGCATGGGAAACAAAAACAACGGCCGAGTCTTCCCTGCGTCCATGTCGTTCCCTTCCTAGGCCTCGCCGTCGTCCACCGCCCTGGTGCTCTCGGCGTGGCGTGGTCAGCGTGGTCAACGACCGACATGCATCTGAAGTGGACTGTACGTGGAGAGGCTGACAGCTGGGTCCACGGCCGCACGCAAGGAAATGCCTCCTTATTATGCGGAAAATAATGATTTCCTCCACCTGACATCTGGGACCCACCGAAACGGCCTCTATATTTCGCGAAAAAACGTTACCACCACTGACAGCTCGGACCTACCAGCTATATCTTCGCACATAAGGAAGTGCCTCCTTATTATGCACAAAAAAATGAATACTCCCCCTGCTAGCTGGGACCCAGTATACTGGGCCTACTAAGTTGACGAGGACGAAGGGCTTTGTCAACTTAGTCAATATGCACGATTCTAGCTCGACTGACCGTATGATGTCCATCCAACGGCCGTAGTGCTTCTTCAACCTCTGGTCTTCTTGCTCCAGCCGCCCAAAGCAGCGCCGGTCGTGCCGCCTGCTCCTGCCTCCCGTGGCCGGCTGTGCTGCCGCGGAGGCCTCACCACCCCCATACTACTCCCACCACTGGCCAGGCCATCCCTCCACTCTACTCACCCACACCCCCTATTATTCTGCGGCGACGGCAGCGCAGCCGAACTAGTGAACCCTCGTACT
Organism: Triticum urartu; assembly: GCF_003073215.2. Taxonomy (NCBI): domain Eukaryota; kingdom Viridiplantae; phylum Streptophyta; class Magnoliopsida; order Poales; family Poaceae; genus Triticum; species Triticum urartu. Next base: position 162,141,638 of record NC_053023.1, on the reverse strand, counting down.
CCTCTCCGCGTGGGCATCCACTGCCGCGTCTTCCCCGACTCCACGTCGTCCCCTTTCTAGGCCTCGCCGTCGTCCACCGCCATGGTGCTGTCGGCGCGGCGTGGTCAATGTGGTCAACGACCGAATTCCATCGGAAGAATACTATACGTGGAGAGGCTGACAGCTGGGTCCACGGCAGCCGCAAGGAAGTGCCTCCTTATTACGCGGAAAATAATTATTCCTCCACCTGACAGCAGGGACCCACCGGACGCCCACCAGTATATCGTGAAAAATACGTTTGCCCCTGACTACTGGGACCCACCCGACGGGCCACCGTATTTTGCAAAAAAACGTTCCCCCTGCTGTCAGCTCGGACCCACCGGAAGTGCCTCCTTATTACGCACAAAAAAATGAATACCCCCCTGCTAGCTGGGACCCACCTTGGTGAGAGGCTGACTTGTGGGCCTACTAAGTTGACGGGGACAGAGGGCTTTGTCAACTTAGTCAATATGCACGATTCTAGCTCCAGTGACCGTATGATTTCCATCCAACGGCCGTAGTGCTTCTTCAACCCTTGGTCTTCTTGCTCCAGCCGCCCAAACCAGAGCCGGTCGTGCCTCGTGCTCCTGCCTCCCGTGGTCGGCTGCGATGCGGCGGAGGCCTCACCGCCCCCTACTACTCCCACCGCTGGCCAGGCCATCCCTCTACTCACCCACACCCGCTGTTATTCTGCGGCGACGGCAGCCTCACACTGCAGCGAACCAGTGAACCCTCATACTCCTCTACGCGTGGGCATCCACTGCCGCGTCTTCCCCGGCTACGCGTCGTCCCCTTCCTAGTCCTCGCCGTCGTCCACCTCCCTGGTGCTCTCGGCGCGGCGTGATCAACGTGGTCAAGGAACGGCTTCCAGCGGACGTGGACTGTACATGGAGAGGTCAAGCTGGGTCCACGGCCGCAGCAAGGAAGTGCCTCCTTATTACGTGCAAAATAATTATTCCTCCACCTAACAGCGGGGACCCACCTGACAGCTGGGACCCACCAGCTACATCTCTGCACGCAAGGAAGTGCCTGACAGTCGGGACCCACCTGGTCGAAGCGTATGTAGCGTTGTCATTCTGGTCGCGAACGTGTACATACATATATACTGGTGGATGTAGAGGCGCGCACGTGTCGTAGTAGAGGCGGCTAGGGTGCAAGAAAGAAAATACGGCCACGTATGTGTACATACGGGCGGGGTCTCAAACGCCTACTCGTGCATACGTACGGCGAGGGCTCGTTGACATGGCTGGGTCGGAACGGAGAAACAGCGTCGTCATCGTGTTCATGGGGAGGCAACGGAATGCGTCGTTTTCATGGGGAGGCAACGGAATGCATGGGAGCCAACCGGCTGGGTCGGAACGGAATGCGTGGTCGTGTTCATCGGGAGGGCTTGGACGGAATAGACGATGGAAACGAGGCCTGGCGTACCGCACAACGGAGGAAACGGACCTCCTACGTTTGGAACGGGGTCCTGTTGATCGGGAAGGGTCTGGCATACTGCAAAACAGAGGAAATGGACCTCCTACGTTCGAAACGGGGGTCCTGTTGATCGGGAGGGGTGTGGCGTACCGCAAAACGGACGAAACGGACTTGTGTTGGAGTGCTACGGTCGAAACAGGGGTCCTGTTCATCGGGAGGGGTGTGGCGTACCGCAAAACGGGACTTCACGTGATACTGTTCATCTCCACCGTTGACCCCCTCCAGCCTCCACGAGCTACTGTTCATCCACCGTCAACCTCCTCCAGCCTCCACCTGCGACTATTCATCCACGGGCTCCTGTTCATCCAGCCTCCACCGCGCGCTACTCCACCGGCTATTGTTCAACCAGCCCTCTCCATGGGCTCCTATTCAACCACCCCTCCACGGGCTACTGTTCATCCTACCCTCCACCGTCTACTGTTCATCATCCTGCCCTCCACGGGGTGGTCCTGTTCATCCAGCCCTCCACGGGGTGGTCCTGTTCATCCAGCCCTCCACGGGGTCCTGTTCATCCAGCCCCAACCGGCTCGATCGATCGGGGTCCTGTTCATCCAGAGGCAACACCACGGGGTCCTATTCATCCACCCCCATCGGGAACTGTTCATCCAACCCCCCCCCCCCCCCCCCCCCCCCCCCCCCCCCCGCAACGCTCACTGTTCATCCAGAGGCAGCATCGATCGGCTTCAGTTAGCAGCAGTAGCAAAGGAAGCGCTCGATCGGGTTCAGTTAACAGCCATCGATTGATCGCTCGGGTTCAGTAACGCGTAGCCTGCAGTGCAATCGCTCGGGTTCAGTTAGAGCCCAACGCCTCACTCGGGTTCAGTTAGAGCCAACGCCTCGCACACACGCGCATATGTGTACGAGAGAAACGCGCATCGCTCGGCCCTCGACCTCCCACCGTAACCGGGAACTCCCCGAAATTTTCCTCCCCCTCACTTCTACCACGGTTTTTTCCGTCATGGACGGCCCAAAGAATGTCATGCAGCTGCGTCTCCGGCCCGCCCAGGACGAAAAGCGCATTTTCTGTCATGATTTTTTGTCATAGAAGTAGGAGCCCACCACATCTATGATGATACCGGGTTTTGTCACAATTATCGTCATAGAAGTGTCATATGTATGACAGAAAAAAATTTCGTTCGGCCCAAAATGTCACAGATGTGTCTTTTTTTGTAGTGGCCCGAGCGGCCGCACCCCCCATCCTCACTACACACACACAATCCTCTATCTCCGCTTGCATCCTCAACGCCGCTCTCAGTCATCAAAGCCGTCAGTGTCTAAGGATGCCGCCAAAGCGCCCCATCAAAGGGAGTGGTGATGCCGGGGCCGCTAAAGCACCGGAGCACGGCGTGGAGATGGAGATAGAGGTTGCCGTCACCACCGGCGAGTTATCGCTGCACCCTGACATCGTTGATGGCGTCGAGCTTCCACAACCGGAGGTAGAGTTCCACACCGACTGCGACGTCCACTCCGGTGGCGACTCCGATGACCACTCCGGCGACAACTCTGATGACCACTCTGGCGGCGACTCCAATGACGACAGACAGCTGGTTAGTCATCTATACCCATTTATGTGTCAAATAGATCAGGGAGTTTCTCTGGTTACTACTACATTCCCCTTGTTGGAATAGAAATCCTGTGGCTATGTTCTCCCAATCCATGAAATCTGAGTAAGTTTCGTTAGATCCGTGTAGTATATTGATTGTTTGAATGGTACAGGTGATAAGTGATTAGTTGTTTCATCTGTGCAAATCATTTCTGCTAGTAATCCGACTAGGGTTAGTGTTTGTGCTAATAATTCCTAGCCTGGACTTGACAATTGATTTTGAATGAGCTACCTATGTTTGTGCCATTATTTTCTTCAAGATTGGTCTATACATAGACGACTGTGCTTAAAAATCGAAACATAATATCTGGATATGTATAAATAAATAGCCATAAATTCCTAATCCTACTTCATGGCATGTAATCAATGATTTGATGCCAAATTTGTTTTACAATTTGTATAGGTGTTGTCTGATGATGTGGACAGCGAGGATGAACATGCCCAGAGGAGGTACAAGAGGCGAATCCTAAGGGAGCTTTATGCGGGAATGCATAACAGGTGTATTAGGACCTGGAACGAAGGCAATGGATGCCCATTTTGCAACCACAAGATTTATGACGCGTATCTAAGTGTTCTGGCGCATGCAAGAGGACGGGCCATTGGTCCTTCAAGCAGAACTATTCTCACAGGGTGGCGCATGACGCGTACGCCGAGTACCTGGAGAAGCTTCAGGATTGTGCCGGCCGCATGTGAGATGAGATGTGGGACGGATCGAACTATGTACGCTTGAGTATGCTTAATGACGGTTGAACTATGTACTTATGGTTGTACTATGCTTATGTACGTGTACGCTTATTATCTATGTCCGAGTATGTTAAATATTTCGCCAAATTTTGGTAAAAATTACAACGGGGGACCAATAAACCAGGACGGAGGTAGTACGTCAATCACACACGGTTCCCAAAATTGGAACCGTGTGCAATGACTTTCATTTTGCCTGCTACGTCAATCACACACGGTTTGCTCTAGCAAACCGTTGCCCCCAAAATTCTTTGTGGGACAGAAATCCCTCACCACCGAATTCAAAAAAGAAAAAAGAAAACCCTCACCATCCCCATGTCACAAAAACCCTCACCCGCCCGCCACCCCCTTGGCCCCTTCGGTACGTTCCCCATTCACACCTGCACAAGCTCCTCCGCATCTATGCCATGGCACCGCCTATCGCGACGGTAAACACTTAGCTCGCCGCCTGCCGCCGCCAGGCTGCTGGCAAAGCCCACCACATTTCGCCACTTCCGCTTGCCGCCGCGTATCGCCATCGACTTTCTCGGCGCTGCTCACGGTCGACCCAGCTCCGCTCGGTTGGGGATTCTGCCATACTGAGGGTTCTTTCTCATGGACGACAAGGTAACTAATTTAACGAGATATTATCTCATCTCTTATCCCAGTTCATCTGCCTCCTTTCATCACCCGGCGGAAATCACCATGAATTCATTTTTATTCGAGCTGATTTGAGGGTTTTCTTTCACTCATAGAATGTACAGTGCGCCGACACTTCAGGACTTGGCGACCACTGCTAGAGATTCCATCTCATCGTACCAAATAACTTGAGGATGCGCGCGGTATGTTCAATCTCACCCATAATCGGTTGGCATGGCCTACTTTCCTGAACATATTCTAAATATTGCTACATTTGGATAAAAGGTGCCACATGCACCATATCGTCAAAGGGGATTTCCCCCTCTTCTTTCTATATTAGGAAAATTAATGATGTATTGTTCTTTCGATTAATCTCATATTTCCATGACATCATGTTTACCCTATCTGTTTTATTATAGAATTTTGTCCTTCGATTTCAACTGTTGTACAGTTCTTTCAATTTGGCCCCATATTTGCATGTTACCATATTTTCTTTAACAATCCTACCATTTTCTACATGACATCCATCGTTATGCAACAAATTATGTAGTGCACAATTTTTCCCTTTACATACATCAAGGCTCCACGAATGTCAAACTGCACACAAACCAAGGATTTACAATCGTTGCTACTGTAAGACTTGATGAACGTGGTGACTACTATTTTGGCACTGGCTTTTGGAATGAAATTGCAAAGTTTTATGTACTGAAAGCTGGCACTAAAATTGCACTGCACATAGAAGGGCTTGGTCATGAGATATATGCTAACTTCCCCGACAAAATCATCCATCCAGACTTTGTTCGAAGTAAGTTTTCTTTTCAACTATCTGCATATGTTGACTTACCAAGCAATGTCAAATGAATTGTGTAGTATTTAAGCAACCAAATGTTATTCCCTTTTCTTACTATATCCCTACCTAATAACTTCTAGTTACCAATACACTTTTCTATTGCCCTTTTTTAACTAAATATTCACTGTACTTCCAATTCTATTAGAAAGCGCCACTGACAAGGAGACTCCGGAGGTGGAGAACGGGGCTGCCAACAAGCGGAGGCGGGGCGAGCTAGAACCGCAAGCGACTCCAGTAGGCCTAGACTTAATCAGCAGCCTTCCTGATGATATGTGGAGATTCATCATCTCCCTCCTCCAAATCAAATATGGGGCGCGGACAACCCTCCTTTCCCGATGGTGGCGCCCCCTATGGAACTCCAGCCCGCTCGACCTCATCGACACCCACGAGCTCTGCATTCTCCGAGATCCTTGGCAGTCACCGTGGCCCAACCAAAGGCCTTAGAATGGGCAAGTTCCATTCCAACGGCAAGGACCAAGCCAAGCTTGACGACTGGTTCCGATCCCCCACCCTAGATCAGGTCGAGGAGCTCACTTTTGATGATTGGCATATGCGGTCGCTGCCAACGTCCGCACTTTGCCTCGCGCCCATGCTGCGTGTCGCCAAGTTCAGGAACTGCCATTTCCCGCCCCTTAATGACATGTCTGCTCTAATTCTACCACGACTGAAGCACCTCGAGCTCGTCGCCGTCTGCCTCTCAAAGGGTGACATGGAGCGCCTGCTCCGTGGTTGTACTGCACTCGAGTACCTTCGTCTCCATGACTCTCTGGACTATTTTTGTGTGTTGCTGGTGTGGCAGGAAGACATCACAAAAGGTGGACCACGGTATGGTCATCTAGGACACACCTGCACTTGAGATATTACTTGTAGTTGATCAAGAAGGTCCAACAAGAATCAATGTCATTTCTGTGCCGAAATTGACAGTGGTGGGCTACTCGTTTGACAAATACTCCGAACTTGTTATTGGATCCACACCCGTTCAGGTACAACAGTCGTCTTCTACCTCTTCTTCTACAAATTAACATTATTTCTAATTTTGAAGATGTTTGTTCGTCTGTCATTCAGTAAATGATTCCGACAAGCTTGACCCCGAAACTGCGCACAGTGAAGGTCTTGGCACTAGAATATATCGGGGCCGACCTGGAGCAAGTTGTCAGTTTCCTGAGATGCTTTTTGTGCCTGGAGAAGCTATATATCGAGGTGGTGTTCCTTTCCTGTTAAATGTTAACCATAAGGGAGTTCAATTTGTAACACCTTTTTCCAAGTTTACAATGACAATGTACTACGATTTCTGAAGGTTCTTTTGGAGGATTTCAGTACATACATGCCCCCCCATATTGGTTGCTTGATCCATATGGTTAGATTCAATAAGCATTTCTCCTTTGGATACATTTGTACTAGTTTTCTTAGGGAACTTTTCATCCACTCCAACCTCTTGTGAAGAAGGCTACATTTTTCTAGAATGTAATCAAATTCCCATGTTAATCATGTCAGATCGAAGATGGGATGTTAGTGCATTTTACAAATCCTGTAAACCAAATAGCTAGGCCTGTAGTAATGTTCAAAACTTCATGTAGGCACTAATATGTTTTCTTCTTTTGTAGATAAGATTAGGCCCAGTGGTGGATAATGTGATATAATATAAAAATCATGTCGAATGCCTAGATCTGCATCTCTCAAAAATTACTTTGAACTCCTACCGAGGGACCTTACCGGAGATTATATTCACCAGGTTCTTTGTTCTCAAAGCAAGGGTGCTGAAGGAAATGAGGTTTTCCCTACATTTATTTCGCAAAAATGAATGGTCTATTGATCAGCGCCGGCGCCTGCGGCAGAATGGAGTAGGCTCCAAAAATGCTGAATTTCATTTTGGAACTTCAGATGACGGAGTAATCGGAAGTCATCAGGTCAACCCCATACATGACTTCTAGTGGCTGACCCCTTTGCAAAAATTGTGAGGTTTCGAAGCAAGACTTAGAAGCGGTTATATTAGTTTGAACCTCTCTGATATCCATCTTCAACGCATCAACGTGACCGTTTGTAGTTGATGAGCTGAATTTCATTTCTAATATCAGTTTGAACGTTGTAATCTTTGAATTTGAGCCATATAACTCTGGAATTTGAACCTTGTAACATTTCAAGCTTTTGTGGTACAATCGTTGAAATGGCATTGTATGAGACTCGTATATTTCTAGCACTATTTTGACCTTAATATGCAATGGTCTTAGATTTTATTAACCATTCTCAAATCAGTTTACCTTGTCGATCTCACAACACATGATCTGTATAGCTAACTTGACTGCGATCTTCGACAATATTGCACATAGTTGGTTTCTTCCGTCGTGTGAATTAATTATCACACTCGAGTGTCCATCATCACCCTTCTGTGTAACTTTAACCTCATCACCCAAGGGTAAATTTATGACCGAAGTCATTCCACACACTTTGTTTTTACAAAGCTTTTTACCAATAAACGCCCACGATTTGTCCCTCTTCTAGCCGACGCATGGCCAAACTAGCCACGCGAGAAGCTTGCACGGTAAACAAGGCTGTAGCGCGGGAACATGCTCTTCGAGCCCACACCTAGGGTGCGGTGTTGTCTAGCATGCACTGGATTTTGGAATCCTCCGCTATGAACCTCGTGACAAGACGTGACGATAATAGGCCGCCCGGCCCCCATTTATTACAGCAGCCATTTAACCTACCCTTGTGTCTCTTCAACCTTTCGATCGCGCCCCACCATTGCAAGAAGCACACTCACCACGAGAAATTCTTAGAGGGTATCCTGCGCAGCTCCAATGGCGCTCCGAGCGGCTGCCGACAACGAGCAATAGTTCACCATGCGTGCCGTGGTGGACACCCACAGAAGGTTCATGGACCTCTCAGTGGTGTAAACCAATGACCCGGTCTTGGCGGAGCACTCCATCCACATGATGGAGCTGTTGCTTGCCGAGAAGTACAAGGTGGTCAGGTTCGACCTCGAGTACACCCGCGCTCGTGCCGGGTCTCGTCCCAAGGTCGCTGTCGCCCTGATGTGCGTGCACCACCATGTCCTCGTCTACCACTACTGCCTGGCCACAAGGTCTTGCGAGCGTTTCACCAGGTTTGTGAACAGCCCCCATTACATGTTCGCTACGGTGGACATCACCAATGATGTAAAGGCGCTCAAGAATTCGGGCATCGCCTGCTAGAATCTTGTCGACATCCAGGGCCAATACAAGATCAGGGGCAGCAAGGAGCATGAGAAGGACTCGCTGGCTCACCTCGCCGAGGCCATCATCGACCCCTACTACAGAGACATGAAGGATTCGTGCAACAAGGACAAGCGTGCCTGGCACTCGGCCTGGATGGAGAAACTCAACAAAGCTCATGTCGTGTACGCGGCCAAGGAGGCGTACATGAGCTACGACATGTACAGGAGGATCGTTGACATGAGGAAGTCCCTCCTTCCCCAAAATGGCCAGGGATCCAGCCGGAAGCAGAGCAATGGCAAGCGTCATCGCAATAATATGTAGATGATTAGATCCTCGTTTCTCCTACTTTAGTATGCATGTAATTACTTTATTTGGTGTGTGGAAATGTTATGTGTATAGTCACTTGTGTAATTGTATGCTTAATTTGTTATGCAATGATATCTTTTTAAGTATATATGTTGATGCGGTAGACATAGCGTAGATGTTGTGCGGGCAAAGAAAATCACATCGCACACGGACTAAACAATGGAAGCCATCGGTGATGTTTTCGTCAATCACTCACAATTGTATACCAGCAATCGTTTGCTCACAACACACACGGCTTGTTAGCAGTAATCGTTTGTGTTGTTATCGGTCTTCGCACATGTCTCTGGTTACAGACCTGTTTGCCTTGTATCACACACATCTTATTCATTTGAACCATTTCTGTTCTCATGTCTCAACGCAAACAATTCATCCGAGTGAACCGCATGCCGTATATCGCACACACCTTTGATCTGTCTCACCGTTTCTTTTTTGTTGCCTAGTCACAAACAGTTCATCTGAGTGAACTGTATGCTGTGTATCGCACAAGCCTTCATCTGGCTGCCCGTTTCTTTTGTTCCTCCTCATCGCAAACAGTTCATTGAACTGAACCGTATGCCCTTCATCGCACACGCAAATAAAACCTAAACCATGTTTGATGCATCCATCATCGCAAACATTTTATACATTTCTGACGGTTTTCATACAGCACCATTTACGATTATTACATCACACACAGTTTCTCGAAGGGTCTCTAATCGTAGTGTGGCGTTAGCAGCATCCTGCAGTAGTGACAAGACCACTAGTTTCAAGAAAAAGGACACATGGAAGAAGGGGAACTTCAAGAAGAATGGCAAGCAAGTTGCTTCTCAAGTGAAGAAGCCCAAGTCTTGAGCTAAGCCTGAGACTGAGTGCTTCTACTGCAAAGGGACTGGTCACTGGAAGCGAAACTGCCCCAAGTATTTGGCGGATAAGAAGGATGGCAAAGTGAAAGGTATATTTGATATATATGTTATTGATGTGTACCTTACTAATGCTCATAGTAGTGCCTGGGTATTTGATAATGGTTCTGTTGCTCATATTTGCAACTCAAAATAGGGGCTACGGATTAAACAAATATTGGCTAAGGACAAGGTGACGATGCGCGTGGGAAATGGTTCCAAAGTCGATGTGATCGCCGTCGGCACGCTACCTCTACATCTACCGTCGGGATTAGTTTTAGACCTAAATAATTGTTATTTGGTGCCAGCGTTGAGCATGAACATTATATCTGGATCTTGTTTGATGCGAGAAGGTTATTCCTTTAAATCAGAGAATAATGGTTGTTCTATTTATATGAGTAATATCTTTTATGGTCATGCACCCTTGATGAGTGGTCTATTTTTTTTGAATATCAATAGTAGTGATACACATATTCATAATATTGAAGCCAAAACATACAAGTTTAATAATGATAGTGCAACTTATTTGTGGCACAGCCGTTTAGGTCATATTGGTGTAAAGAGCATGAATAAACTCCATGCTGATGGGCTTTTGGAATCACTTGATTATGAATCACTTGATGCTTACGAACCATGCCTCATGGGCAAGGTGACTAATTAATACTCCGTTCTTCGAAACAATGGAGCGAGCAATTGACTTAATGGAAATAATACATACTGATGTATGCAGTCCGATGAGTGTTGAGGCTCGCGGCGGGTATCGTTATTTTCCGACCTTCCCAAATGATTTGAGCAGATATGGGTATATCTACTTGATGAAACATAAGTGTGAAACATTTGAAAAGTTCAAAGAATTTCAGAGTGAAGTGGAAAATCATCGTAACAAGTAAATAAAGTTCCTATGATTTGATCGTGGAGGTGAATATTTGAGTTACGAGTTTGGTCTTCATTTGAAACAATGTGGAATAGTTTCGCAACTCACGCCACCTGGAACACCACAGCATAATGGTGTGTCCGAACGTCGTAACCGTACTTTATTAGATATGGTGCGATCTATGATGTCTCTTACTGATTTACCGCTATTGTTTTGGGGTTATGCTTTAGAGACGGCTACATTCACTTTAAATAGGGCACCATCTAAATCGGTTGAGACGACACCATATGAACTGTGGTTTGGCAAGAAACCTAAGTTGTCGTTTCTTAAAGTTTGGGGCTGCGATGCTTATGTGAAAAAGCTTCAACCTGATAAGCTCGAACCAAAATCGGAGAAATGTGTCTTCAAAGGATACCCAAAGGAAACTATTGGTACACCTTCTATCACAGATCCGAAGGCAATATATTCATTGCTAAAAATGGATCCTTTCTAGGGAAGGAGTTTCTCTCGAAAGAAGTGAGTGGGAGGAAAGTAGAACTTGATGAGGTAATTGTACGTTCTCCCAAATTGGGAAGTAGTTCATCACAGAAATCAGTTCCAGTAATTCCGACACCAATCAGTGAAGAAGCTAATGATGATTATCATGAAACTTTAGATTAAGTTACTACTGAACCTCGTAAGTCAACCAGAGTATGGTTCGCACCAGAGTGGTATGGTGATAACCCACAAGTATTGGGGATCGCAACAGTTTTCGAGGGTAGAGTATTCAACCCAAATTTATTGATTCGACACAAGGGGAGCCAAAGAATATTCTCAAGTATTAAAAGTTGAGTTGTCAATTCAACCGCACCTGGAAGCAACAATATCTGCAGTAAATTATTTAGTAGCAAAGTAATATGGAAGTAGCGGTAACGGTAGCAAAAGTAATAGTATTGGTTTTGCAGTGATAGTAATAGTGGCAACAGAAAAGTAACTAAGCAAAGATCAATATGTGAAAAGCTCGTAGGCAATGGATCAGTGATGGATAATTATGTCGGATGCGCTTCCTCATGCAACAGTTATAACATAGGGTGACACAGAACTAGCTCCAGTTCATCAATGTAATGTAGGGATGTATTCCTAATAGTCATACATGCTTATGGAAAAGAACTTGCATGACATCTTTTGTCCTGCCCTTCCGTGCCAGCGGGGTCCTATTGGAAACTAAGGGATATTAAGGCCTCCTTTTAATCGAGTACTGGAACAAAGCATTAACACTTAGTGAATACATGAACTGCTCAAACTATGGTAATCACAAGGAGTGGTCCCGATTATTGTCACTTCGGGGTTACCGGATCATAGCACATAGTAGGTGACTATTGACTTGAAAAATAGGATCAAGAACTCACATATATTCATGGAAACATAATAGGTTCAGATCTGAAATCATGGCACTCGGGCCCTAGTGACAAGCATTAAGCATAGCAAAGTCATATCAACATCAATCTTAGAACATAATGGATACTAGGGATCAAACCCTAACAAAACTAACTCAATTACATGGTAAATCTCATCCAACCCATCACCATCCAGCAAGCCAACCCTGGAATTACTCACGCACGGCGGTGAGCATCATGAAATTGGTGATGGAGGAAGGTTGATGATGACGATGGCGATGGATTCCCCTCTCCGGAGCCCCAAACGGACTCCAGATCAGGCCTCCCAAGAGAGATTAGGGCTTGGCGGTGGCTCTGCATCGTAAAACGCGATGAATCCTTCTCCCTGATTTTTTCCCCAAACATGAATATATAGAGTTGGAGTTGAGGTTGGTGGAGCCTGTGGGGGCCCACGAGATAGGGGCGCGCCCCCCACCATCATGGACAGGGTGTGGTCCCCTTGATGTTGATTCTTTCGCCGGTATTTTTTATATATTCCAAAAATATTCTCCATGAAGTTTCAGGTCATTCCGAGAACTTTTGTTTCTGCACAAAAATAACACCATGGCAATTCTGCTGAAAACAGCGTCAGTCCGGATTAGTTCCATTCAAATCATGCAAGTTAGAGTCCAAAACAAGGTCAAAAGTGTTTGGAGAAGTAGATACGATGGAGACGTATCAACTTCCCCAAGCTTAAACCTTTGCTTGTCCTCAAGAAATTCAGTTGACAAACTGAAAGTGATAAAGAAAAGCTTTTACAAACTCTATTTTATCTTGTTGTTGTAAATATGTAGAGCCGGCATTCAAGTTTTCAGCAAATATTATGAACTAACCATATTCACAATAACATTTAGGTCTCATGTTTACTCATATGAATGGCATAATCAACTAGTGAGCAATAATAGTAAATCTCGGATGACAACACTTTCTCAAAACAATCATAATATGATTTAACAAGATGGTATCTGTACCGACCAGACCTCAAACGGTCCAATCTCTGTGCTCAGGTGTCATCCCTGGATCAGTAATGCTGACACCACATAGTACTTGAAGGATTTATAACAGAGTAGCAATCACACACTTATTACATCGAGTGTCTCAAAAGAGAACTTATTGCAATAAATATGGCTTAAGGCCATCTAATAACTATAACATCGGATGGCTTGGAAGATAAGTGAGTCCATCAACTCCAACGGCATCACTGAGTATAGAACCACGACCTAAAAGGCACCTTACTCGTCGTCTGAAAAGTCTACAACATGAACGTTGCAGCCCGAAAACGGGTCAACACATGGAATATGCTGGCAATGTAACACATAGAGAACAATGAAAGAATAAGGCTATTCTATATGCATATTTGGCTGGTGGAAATCTCTATGGTTATAGTTTTGCGTAAAGCCAATTTTTCCCTACTGCAAAGGAATAAATTTTATTTAACTATCATGGTAGTTGTTAAACATTGAGAATGGTTGACAGCATTCTCAATCCCAATTAAGCATCATCATTAAAACCCAACAAAATTAATTAGAGTAACATGATGAGATTCACATGATAATCCAAGAACTAGATAGTCAAGATGTCCATAACCGGGGACACGGCTAATCATGATTAATTTATACACTCTGCAGAGGTTTGCGCACTTTTCCCCACAAGACTCGATCTCCTCCGTTGGGATTCTCGCACTACATGGTGTTTGAGAAACGGATGACTGAGACATAGTCTTTCAGAAGCGCTAGCACCTTACGAACGGGTAGACCGTACCAACCTACATCCCCTACATCTGCTAGTCTACCACTGTAAGAGTTCGCACGACTTAGTCAACTATGCTAGAGCCCATAGTAGCTTGTGGCTGCACACGGAAGTTTCTAGTATGAATACTCTCATGATCCCTTTGAGCCTGGGTGGCGGTCCAAAAGAAAAACAGGCAATCGCTGGAATACCTAGGTGCCTCAATCCACCCAGATGTGTATTTAAGTTGCCACCTTAAGTAAACCATTAAATTATCAAACTCACATCTGTCATGTATTTCACTCACCCAATCCACGTCTACTAGCGTAGCATGGCTTAAAAGCAAACGTAGAAGTAACTTCCCAAAGGTTTGATAATAAAATAGGTGATAGGTACTACCTCAACTACTTCCCAAACCCACAATTTAATTAGATCCTAAACATGCAATGTGTGAGGGTTGATCTAATGCAATAAAAACTGGGTAATAGAAAGTATGATCAAAGTGTTACTTGCCTTGCTGATGATCTGTGAAACCTAGCGATTCGAAGTAACAAGCGGCGCACTCTGGATACTCTATCGCAAACAAACAAGCATACAATAAGTACTTATCTAATGCACAGGTAAAACTCGAATAAGAGATCTAACCAGAAAGTTCAACTTAAGAACTCCGGTTGGCAAAAAGAAACAAATCGAACAAAGCAACGAAAGACAAACGGCAAAAGAAACAAGCTCCATTTACTAATCTGAATCTAGGTCAAATTTTACTGAGGCAAAAACTTGTTTGAGTAGGTTAAACGGAAAGAGGGTTTCGAGACAAAACTCCAGGCGCTTGAATCGCTTGATTCCGATAAACGAGCGAAAAGTTAAACTAAAACGAACATCGGATCAGGAATCGCGATCAAATAAATCACGAATTTAATCCGAGAAAAAGAAAAACGGCGAACAGGTTAACGAACGAACGTTCGTTAACTGGAACTAAACGATGAACGCGTTCGTTAAAATGAACGAACGAGCGAACACTCGCTAAATAAATAAACCGAAGAAAAACCGATCTAATTAAAAAAACAAAAACTAGGGTTTTCTAAAAAACCCGAAGCGGTTTTTCTCAGAAAACCGAGCGGCAGCGGCTACCTCGGCTCGGCCTCCGGCGGGGCTCCGGGCGGCGGCGGGTGGTGCGGGGTGGCGGCTCCTGGCGGCGGCGGCAAGCAGCGCGGGCGGCGGCTGCGGCGGCGCGGGCGGCGTGGGGAGGCGGCGGTGGTGGCTCGAGGCTCGAGGGGGGCTCCGGCGTGGTTATAAAGGGGGGGACAACTTGGGGAAGGGGGCGGCCTCGGGAGGCGAGTCCTTCCCAGACACGGCGGCGGCGGTGATCGGGACTCCGGCCCCGATCCGACTTGCGGGAGGCGGCGGCAGCTGGGCCGGCTCGGCTGGGCCTTCGGCCCAGTCGGGCGTGTGGGTTTTTTTTAAAACAATATCGCTGCAACTAAAAAAATTAGTAAAATAAATAAAAATCTAAAAATTCCAAAACAAATTTTCACCGTCTAAATAAAATATTTAGAACAGGATGAACATTTTCTTGGCCCTAAATGCAATTTTTGAAAATGTGCAATTTTCCTAAATTCCAATAAAATAGCAAATAAAACCAAAATAAAATCTTATTTGATTTTTATTAAATCCTCAATATTTCTTTATTTTGGTAAAGTCATTTTATTCCCTCTCTCATAATTTTATAATAGAAATAATTGAAGATAAAATAAATAAATCAAATGATCCTATTTTCAAAATTTGAGAAAACTCAAATATGAAAATAACGAAATCCCCAACTCTCTCCGAGGGTCCTTGAGTTGCGTGAAATTTCTAGGATCAACCAAAATGCAAATAAATATGATATGCAATGATCATCTATTGTATAACATTCCAAATTGAAAATTTGGGATGTTACAAACCTATCCCCCTTAAGATGAATCTCGCCCTCGAGATTCGGGTGGGCTAGAAAATAGGTGAGTGTGGTCCTTCAATAGATCTTCCTCTCGTTCCCAAGTGGCTTCATCCTCCGTGTGGTGGCTCCCCTGAACTTTGCAAAACTTGATAACCTTGCTGCGGGTGACTCGGCTGGCATACTCAAGAATCTTGACTGGTTTCTCCTCGTAGGTCAAATCACTATCCAACTGAATCGCTTCCAGCGGCACTGTATCTCTTAGCGGTATATCAGCCATCTCTGCGTGGCACTTCTTCAACTAGGAAACGTGGAACACTTCGTGAACTCCTAACAATCCTTTGGGAAATTCGAACTTATAAGCTACTTCTCCCATATGCTTCAAAACTTTGTATGGGCCTACGAAACGTGGCGCTAACTTTCCCTTAACTCCAAAGCGCTTAACTCCTCGAAGTGGAGATACTCGAAGATAAACTCGGTCTCCGACTTCGTAAACTGTCTCCTTGCGTTTAGAATCTGCGTAGCTCTTCTGCCTGGACTGGGCTACCTTGAGCCTATCACGAATCAATTTTAATTTCTGTTCAGACTCCTTAATCAGATCTGGTCCAAACAACTGACGGTCTCCAACTTCATCCCACAACAACGGGGTCCTGCACCTCCTTCCGTACAAGGCTTCGAAAGGGGCCATCTTCAAACTGGATTGATAACTGTTGTTGTAAGAGAACTCTGCGTATGGCAAATTCTCGTCCCAACTAGATCCATAATCTAGCGCACAAGCTCTTAGCATATCCTCCAAAATCTGATTGACTCTCTCGGTCTGTCCATCTGTCTGCGGATGGAAAGCTGTACTGAACTCGAGCCTGGTACCCAAAGTTTCATGCAACTGATTCCAGAACTTTGAGGTAAACTGGGTTCCTCTATCTGATACAATTCTCCTTGGAACTCCATGCAGACATACGATCCTGGTCATGTATATCTTTGCCAACTTGGCACTAGTATAGGTAGTCTTCACTGGAATGGAATGAGCTACCTTTGTCAAACGATCGACTACAACCCAAATTGAGTCATAGCCTGAACGAGTTCTGGGCAATCCTGTAATAAAATCCATGCCTAGCTTATCCCACTTCCATTTGGGTATCAGCAATGGCTGTAGCAATCCCGCTGGCTTCTGATGCTCGGCCTTTACTCTCTGACATACATCACAAACTGCTACATACTCCACAATATCCTTCTTCATTCCGGTCCACCAGAAAGTATCCTTCAAATCCAAATACATCTTGGTATTTCCTGGGTGAATCGAATATGGTGAATCATGGGCCTCTTGCAGAATCAACTTCCTGATCTCTGAATCATTAGGCACATAAACACGGTCTTCAAACCATAAGGTATCGTGCTCATCCTCACGAAAACCTTTAGGTTTCCCTTTGCTTATTTTCTCCTTAATGGAAGCAATCTCCTTGTCAGTATTCTGGGCTTCTCTGATCTTATCCATCAAAGTAGACTGAATCTCCAATGTTGCTACATAGCCTCTCAGAACTATTTCCAAACACAGCTCACGAAGATTCTTGGCTAGCTCTCTTGGTAAATCTCCCGTCATTAAGGTGTTGACATGGCTTTTACGGCTCAACGCGTCAGCTACTACGTTAGCCTTTCCAGGGTGATAATGCAATCTCATATCATAATCCTTGATGAGCTCCAACCATCTCCTTTGCCTGAGATTCAACTCCTTCTGCATGAAAATATACTTCAAACTCTTGTGATCCATGTACACCTCACAATGGTTTCCAATGAGAAAATGTCTCCAAGTCTTCAATGCATGCACTACGGCCGCTAACTCCAAATCATGCATATCATAATTCAACTCATGAGGCTTAAGCTGTTGTGAGGCATATGAAACAACTCTTCCTTCCTGCATAAGCACTGCTCCAAGTCCTCGACGTGAAGCGTCACAATACATCTCATAATCCTTGGTCTGATCTGGCAAAATCAACACTGGTGATGTAACCAAATGTTTCTTCAACTCCTGGAAACTGGCTTCACATTCCTCGGTCCATATGAACTTGGTATCCTTCTTCAACAACCCTGTCATAGGTTTTGCAATCTTCGAGAAATTTTCAATGAATCTCCGGTAGTATCCTGCAAGTCCAAGAAAACTCCGGATCTCTCCAACTGTTGTTGGCGCTTCCCAATTTGTCAAAGTGTCAACTTTGGTGGGATCTACTGCTATACCTTCTCCGGATATAACGTGTCTGAGAAATCCAACTTCCTTCAACCAAAACTCACATTTGCTAAACTTGGCATATAACTGATGTTCTCTGAGCTTACCAAGTACCAAACGCAAATGCTCCTTATGCTCCTCTTCATTCTTCGAGTAAACTAGGATATCATCAATGAACACTACGACGAACTTATCCAAAAACTCCATAAACACTTTTTTCATCATGTTCATAAAATATGCGGGTGCGTTAGTCAGACCAAATGACATAACGGTATACTCGTACAGCCCATACCTGGTGGTAAAAGCCGTCTTAGGTATATCCTGTTCTCGAATCTTCAACTGATGGTATCCTGATCGCAGATTGATCTTGGAAAATACCTTAGCTCCTTGCAATCGATCCAATAGATCATTGATCATTGGTAGTGGGTACTTGTTCTTGATGGTTACTTCATTCAATCCTCGATAATCAACAACCATCCTTAACGATCCATCCTTCTTCTCCACTAGAAGTACTAGCGATCCCCAAGGCGAAGAACTTGGGCGGATATATCCTTTATCCAGTAACTCCTTAATCTGCTTCTTAATCTCTTCCAAATCCTTTGCGGGCATCCTATATTGTCTCTTAGATATTGGCCCTGTGACTGGCAAAAGCTCAATCAAAAACTCAATATCTCTATCTGGTGGCATGCCTGGCAACTCCTTTGGAAATACATTCGAGAAATCCTTCACTACTGGTACTTCCTCCTGTACAACTCATGTTAAGCAATTTACTTGAGTCCTTTTCGGCACATGCCGGGATACATACTTGATCCTTCTCCCTTCTGGGGTGGTAAGCAAAATTGACTTACTGGCACATTCAGTGTTCCCTTCATACTTCGATAACCAATCCATGCCTAATATCACATCCAATCCTTGAGATTCCAATACTATTAGGTCTGAGGGAAATACGTAGTTACCAATCCTTAATGGTAACCGATCACACCATAGACTAGCCATATACTCTGCTCCAGGCGAGGTTTCTAACATGGGTGACCTAAGGGCTTGGGTTAGCAGTTTATACTTATCCACAAATCCCCTTGATATGTATGAATGCGATGCACCAGTATCAAAAAGAACGAGTGTAGTAAATGACTTAACCAAAAACTTACCTATTACTGCATCGGGCTGGGCTTCAACCTCCTCCACATTTACGTGGTTCACCTGTCCCCTCTTGAAAGGGTTCAGCTTCTTCCTAGAGCTTCCATTGCCATTTCCATTCTGGGCTTCAGGACATTCATTAGCGTAATGTCCGGTCTTCTGGCACTTAAAGCAAGTTACTTGGCTCAGGTCTCTCTTGGCTGGGGTTGATGGGTTTGTACGGTTCTGGCCGTTGCTTCCTCCATTTCCATTACCATTCTTGGTACCATTATGATTGTGCGAGCTACCTCCTCCATGGGAATGCTAAAAATGTCCTCCCGGTCTAGGGGTAAGACGCGGCTTCTGTTGAGCTCCAGAAGTGCACTTCCCTTGTCCATACTTCCTCTTGCGGTTCTCAATTTGCTGCTGCTTCCCTTCAATCATGAGAGCACGGTCTACCAACTCCTGGTAGTTGTTGAAGGTTGCTACCATCAACTGCATGCTCAACTCATCATTCAGTCCTTCCAGAAACTTCTCCTGCTTAGCTGCATCCGTAGCAACGTCATCAGGGGCATAACATGCTAGCTTACTAAAGTCTTCCACATACTGGCCAACTGTCCGTCCTCCTTGGCGCAAGTTGCGAAACTCACGCTTCTGTATGGCCATAGCTCCTGCTGAAACATGGTCAATACGGAAAGCCTGCTGGAACTGGTTTGATGTGACAGTGTCGACAGGGAAAGTGGCTGTGAAATTCTCCCACCATGATGCTGCGGGTCCTTCAAGCTGATGTGCGGAAAAATTCACCTTTTCCGCATCTGTGCATCCTGCCGTGGTCAACTCCCTTGCTGTCTTGCAGAGCCAATCATCTGCTACTATCGGCTCGGTGCTACTGGAAAACACCGGCGGATTCAGCCAAAGAAAATGGGCTAAGTGATCAAGAGGTGGTGGTGGTGGTGGGTTGTTGTTGTTGTTCCCTTGATTCTGGTTCTGGACTAGCAACTACATCAATGTGTTCTGCTGCTGGATCAACTGGGTGAGCTCCGGTGGGAAGGTAAATCCGGGGTCACGTCTCGGAGGCATCTGAGGGTTTAGAAAAGATGAGATTTAAGAATAGAGAGGGGTCTAAAGAGAAAACACTACCCACATGCACATGAGGCAAAAGCAAACAATTCACTTCATTCAATCAAACAAGGGCATACAATCGATCTACTATCCCAAATGTGCTCGGACTATTATATTTACATGGTGGACTACTACTATTGATGGGGTGGTCTACTAGAAATATTCTTCGGTTGCGGACTCCATGATATTTGCTCCAGCTTCATCAACATAGTCATCATCTCTATCATCTGGATCCGAGTCGGTGTCGTCGATGACGATGTAGTCTTCAGGGCGAATCTCCTTAGATTCTTCATCTTCTTCTACTGGTGTAGGGTCTCCCATAAATATTCCAATCTTCTTGATCAGATCGTCATTCTTCTCCACTAATACTTCGATTTCCTCTTCATAATCTTCACGTGTAGCCTTGAGTTCTTCCTCCAGTTCCTTGATTCTTGTCCTCGCCTTCTTCAGATCTATCGTGTCGGCGCACATCTGGTTCTACTAACTTCGAATGTACTGGTTTAACTCCTGGATAAAAGCTACAATTGATCTATCCTTCCTGGTGCTGATCATCTCCCAGTGCTCATCTCGGCGCCGACAAATCTGGTAGATAGTATCCTTGAGATCATTACAGTAAACTTCTCCAATGCGTCCCATGGCGATGTGAGCTGCCATGCTCTTTCCTAGACTCCAGGTTGGTGCATCAAAAGAAAACTCTATGGGCTCAGTGACTGGCATGAACGTCCTTCCTGGAACTTGAACTTGAATCATCCAGCGCTCTTCTTCCGGTGAAGTGGCGTTGTAGGTTCCGGTGAAGCTTGGTACTCCTATGTTTAGATATCTAGTGACTTCCTTCAAGTGACGTCCAAAGGGTGTATCTTCATCTGGCTGGGTGAACTTGTTCCTTGCATCCGCCATCCTAAAAGAGTAGAAAAGATGAGGAGTCAGAATGAGAAGAAAGTAGTGATCTAGGGCTTTAGCTTAGTGGTCGTGTCCTACAGTCAGCGTGTGCTCTGATATCATCTTGTGGCGACCAGACCTCAAACGGTCCAATCTTTGTGCTCAGGTGTCATCCCTAGATCAGTAATGCTGACACCAAATAGTACTTGAAGGATTTATAACAGAGTAGCAATCACACAATTATTACATCGAGTGTCTCAAAAGAGAAATTATTACAATAAATATGGCTTAAGGCCATCTAATAACGATAACAGCAGAAGGCTTGGAAGATAAGTGAGTCCATCAACTCCAACGGCATCACTGAGTATAGAACCATGACCTAAAAGGCACCTTACTCGTCGTCTAAAAAGTCTGCAACATGAACGTTGCAGCCCAAAAACGGGTCAGCACATGGAATATACTGGCAATGTAACACATAGAGAACAATGAAAGAATAAGGCTATTCTATATGCATATTTGGTTGGTGGAAAGCTCTATGGTTACAGTTTTGCGTAAAGCCATTTTTTCCCTACTGCAAAGGAATAAATTTTATTTAACTATCATGGTAGTTGTTAAACATTGAGAATGGTTGACAGCATTCTCAATCCCAATTAAGCATCATCATTAAAACTGAAAAAAAATTAATTAGAGCAACATGGATATCACTTTAAGTAAACCCAGGTGCCTCAATCCACCCAGATGTGTATTTAAGTTGCCACTTTAAGTAAACCATTAAATTATCAAACTCACATCTCATGGATATCACTCACCCAATCCACGTCTACTAGCGTAGCATGGCTTAAAAGCAAACGTAGAAGTAACTCCCCAAAGGTTTGATAATAAAACAGGTGATAGGTACTACCTCAACTACTTCCCAAACCCACAATTTAATTAGATCCTAAACATGCAATGTGTGAGGGTTGATCTAATGCAATAAAAACTGGGTAATAGAAAGTATGATCAAAGTGTTACTTGCCTTGCTGATGATCCGTGAAACCTAGCGATTCGAAGTAACAAGCGGCGCACTCCGGATACTCTATCACAAACAAATAAGCATACAATAAGTACTCATCTAAGGCACAGGTAAAACTCGAATAAGAGATCTAACCAGAAAGTTCAAATTAAGAACTCCGGTTGGCAAAAAGAAACAAATCGAACGAAGCAACGAAAGACAAACGGCAAAAGAAACAAGCTCCGTTTACTAATCTGAATCTAGGTCAAATTTTACTGAGGCAAAAACTTGTTTGAGTTGGTTAAACAGAAAGAGGGTTTCGAGACAAAACTCCAGGCGCTTGAATCCCCTGATTCCGATAAACGAGCGAAAATTTAACTAAAACGAACATCGGATCAGGAATCGCGATCCGAAAAATCACGGATTTAATCCGAGAAAAAGAAAAACGTCGAACAGGTTAACGAATGAACGTTCGTTAACTGGAACTAAACGATGAACGCGTTCGTTAAAATGAACGAATGAGCGAATGCTCGCTAAATAAATAAACCGGAGAAAAATCGATCTATTAAAAAACGAAAACTAGCGTTTTCTAAAAAAACAAAGCGGTTTTTCTCAGAAAACCTGGCGGCGGCGGCGGCTACCTCGGCTCGGGCTCCGGCGAAGCCCCGGCGGGGCTCCGGGCGGCGGCGGGTGGTGCGGGATGGTGGCTCCTAGCGGCGGCGGCAGGCGGCTCGGGCGGCGGTGGTGGCTCGGGGCTCCAGGGGGCTCCGGCGGGGTTATAAAGGGGGGGGGGAACTTGGGGAAGGGGCGGCCTCGGGAGGCGAGTCCTTCCCGGACACGGCAGCGGTGGCGATCGGGACTCCGGTCCCGATCCGGCTTGCGGGAGGCGGTGACAGCTGGGCCGGCTGGGCTGGGCCTTCGGCCTAGTCAGGCGCGTGGGTTTTTTTAAACAATATCGCTGCAACTAAAACAATTCTAGAAAACTAAATAAAAATCTAAAAATGCCAAAACAAATTTTGATCGTCTAAATAAAATATTTAGAACAGGATGAACATTTTCTTGGCCCTAAATGCAATTTCTGAAAACGTGCAATTTTCCCTAATTTCAAATAAAATAGCAAATAAAACCAAAATAAAATCTTATTTGATTTTTTATTAAATCCTCAATATTTCTTTATTTTGGGGAAGTCATTTTATTCCCTCTCTCATAATTTTATAATAGAAATAATTGAAGATAAAATAAATAAATCAAATGATCCTATTTTCAAAATTTGAGAAAACTCAAATATGAAAATAACGAAATCCCCAACTCTCTCCGAGGGTCCTTGAGTTGCGTGAAATTTCTAGGATCAACCAAAATGCAAATAAATATGATATGCAATGATGATCTATTGTATAACATTCCAAATTGAAATTTTGGGATGTTACAGTATCTCGCTAGCCCTTTCTGAGACCGCAAAACATAAATGCAGAGCACCTCTGAAGATCAAGGACTGACTAAACATTGTAATTCATGGTAAAAGAGATACAGTCACAGTCATACTCAATGTAAACTAATAGTAATGCATGCACATGACAGTGGTGCTCTCCAACTAGTGCTATTTAATAAGAGGATGATGACTCAACATAAAAGTAAATAGATAGGCCCTTCTCAGAGGGAAGCAGGGATTTGTAGAGGTGCCAGAGCTCAATTTTTGAAACAGAGATGAATAATATTTTGAGTGTTATACTTTCATTGTCAACATAACAGCTGAGAGATCTCGATATCTTCCATGCTACACACATTATAGGCGGTTTCCAAACAGAATGGTAAAGCTTATACTCCCCCTACCACCAATAAACATCAATCCATGGCTTGTCCGAAACAACGGGTGCCTCCAACTAACAACGATCCTGGGGGAGTTTTGTTTGCAATTATTTTAATTTAAGCATGGAACTGGGCATCCCGGCTACCAGCCATTTTCTCGTGAATGAGGTGCAGAGTCCACTCCTCTTGAGAATAACCCGCCTAGCATGGAAGATATATATAGCCCTAGTTGATACATGAGCTATTCGAGCATACAAAACATAATTTCATTTGAAGGTTTACAGTTTGGCACATACAAATTTACATGGAACGGCAGGTAGATGCCGCATATAGGAAGGTATGGTGGACTCATATGGAATAACTTTTGGGGTTTATGGAAGTGGATGCACAAACAGTTTTCCCGCTTAGTACAAGTGAAGGCTAGAAAGAGACTGGGAAGCGACCAACTAGAGAGCGACAACAGTCATGAACATGCATTAAAATTAATCAATACTGAGTGCAGGCATGAGTAGGATACAATTCACCATGAACATAAATATCGTGGAGGCTATGTTGATTTTGTTTCAACTATATGCATGAACATGTGCGAAGTCAAGCCACTAGAATCGTTCAAAGGAGGATACCACCCTATCATACCACATCACAACCATTTTAATAGCATGTTGGCACGCAAGGTAAACCATTATAAACTCCTAGATAATTAAGCATGGCATGAGCAACTATAATCTATAATTGTCATTGCAAAGATGTTTCATTCATAATAGGCTAAATAAGGAACGATGAACTAATCATATTTACAATAGCAAGATAGGTCGAGTTCATACCAGCTTCTCTCATCTCAATCAGTTCATCATATATCGTCATTATTTCCTTTCACTTGCACGACCTGAATGGTGTGGATAATAATAATAATAGTGCCCGTGCATTGGACTAAGCTGGAATCTGCAAGAATTCAATACAAGGGAAAAAAACAAGGTAGTATGGGCTCTTTGTTAGATCAACAATAATGCATATGTGAGCCACTCAACATTTTCATCATGGTCTTCTCCTGTGGACCCCCAAAGAAAAGAAAAGAAACAAAACTCTTTACACGGGAAAGCTCCCAACAAGCAAAAGAAGAACAAGAAATCTTTTTGGGTTTTCTTTTAGTTACTACTACTACAGCCATGGAAAGTAAACCAGCTAAAAGCTACAACTAATTTTTTGGTTTTTCTTAAGGTTTTTGAAACACACGATAGGAATGCTGGAAAAGAAAATAAACTAGCATGGATAGTACAATGAAAAGTATGAGCACCGACAACTGGCATGATGTGTGAACATGAATGTAATGTCGGTGAGAAATACATACTCCCCCAAGCTTAGGATTTTGGCCTAAGTTGGTCTATGGCCACGGTTGGCCTGGTGGATATCCAAAGTTGTAACTGGGGTCATACTGAGATGCAGCAGCTACTGCTTGACGAGATGCAGCTTGGAGGCGAGCTGGCTCCGTCCTCCTCTCGTACTCGTTCAATTCCTCCTCGGTTATAACATATCTCCTTTTTGCCTGAAAATCAAAGAAAGTAGTTGCAGGGAGAGCAACATGGATGGTGCACCGTCTGTCAAAGATTAGTCGGTACTGGAGGAACTGATCGTTCCTATCAAGAAACTGGTGGCGAACCATGGCATCATAATCTAGATAAACAGGAGGCAACACAATATCATTTTCATGTATGGGTATATCAAGATAGTTAGCTACACGAGTTGCATAAATTCCACGAAACAAATCTCCACTTATACTATTGTGATGCAACCTACATGCAACGATAGCCCCCAAGTTATATTGTTTATCACCTAATACCGCATTCTTGAGGACACTAAGATCTGGAACGCACATGTGACAAGCCTCATCTTTCCCGTTAATGCATCTACCAATGAAGAGAGCAAAATAATGTATGGAAGGGAAATGAATGCTCCCTATGGTGGCTTGTGTGATTTTCCTAGATTCCCCCACAGTAATACTAGCAAGAAAGTCTTTATATCCATATTTGCGTGGTTCACTAACATTGCCCCGGTGCGGGAGTTTACAAGCAATATTAAAATATTCTAAGTCCATGGTATATGATTTATCATAAAGATCAAATAAAACAGTGTGAGAATTGCGAGAGATAGTAAATTTAAACCTTCTCACAAATGAATCAGTTAGATAGAGGTATTGCCGGCACTTATCTGACACGAAGCTCTCAAGATCAGCGTTGCACACATACGCATCAAATTCATCCTTGATGCCTGCCTGGACCATGAACTCCTTTGACTGCCATTCACAAGGCCGCACTTGAGCTTCCCTTGGTAGTTCATTGTCCGGCTCACGTACCGTGAGCCTTGGGCCTTGCTTCCTTGAGGAACCACCTTGGTACATTTTCCTGAACATATTTCTTCCTCTGAAAAATTTCTGAAATTTTTAGTAACTCAAAATAAAAATGAACTAAACTCAACAAGATTGATAGCAACTACTCCGACAAGTGCCTAGAGGCCATATCATGCATTAAAACTACTTTTGACCACATAAATTTGACATGCAAGCTCAAGAACGGGGTCACCTACGCAGCAAAAATTTGCAATAAATAAAGCACTAGAACAAAAACTAATTGGACCATTGGAGGAGTCACATACCGAAGAACAATGCCCCAAAGCAGTTTTGTGAATGGAGCTTTGAGCAAGGAGATCAAAAATGGCAGCAAGATGAGCTAGAACTCAGGTTTGAGCTGGTGGATGATTTTTTCTGGAGGAAGACGAAGTGTGTGGGTGCAACAATAAGTGGAGGGGGCCCAGGTGGGGTCCATGAGGCAGGGGGCGCGCCCTGGACCCTCGTGGCCAGGTGGTGAGGCCCCCAGGTCTTAAATATTCTAGAAAAAATCATATAAATTTTTTAGGACATTTGGAGAACTTTTATTTTCAGGGTATTTTTATTGCAAGGATAATTTAGAAAACAGACAGAAAATACTGTATTTGCTTTATTTAATTTAAATAACAGAAAGTAAAAGGAGGGTATAGAGAGTTGTGCTTTCTAACTTCATCCATCTCATGCTCATCAAAAGGAATCCACTAACAAGGTTGATCAAGTCTTGTTAACAAACTCTTTCCGAATAACATGAAACCGGAGAATTTTAGAATAAAACTAAGTTACCTCAATGGGGATATGCACATCCCCAACAATAAGATAATCATATTTCTTCTTGGCAGTAGGAAGAGGGAATTCAAAACCTCCAATAGTAATTGTTGGAATTTTTCCATTAGAATTGATACTGTGGACTTGAGGTTATTTCCTCGGAAAGTGTACCGTATGCTCATTACCATTAACATTAAAAGTGACATTGCCTCTGTTGCAATTAATAACAGCCCCTGCAGTATTCAAAAAGGGACTACCAAGAATAATAGACATACTATCGTCCTCGGGAATATCAAGAATAACAAAGTCCGTCAAAATAGTAATGTTTGCAACCACAACAGGCACGTCCTCACAAATACCTACAGTTATAGGAGTTGATTTATCAGTCATTTGCAAAGATATTTCAGTAGGTGTCAACTTATTCAAATCAAGTCTACGATATAAAGAGAGAGGCATAACACTAACACCGGCTCCAAGATCACATAAAGCAGTTTTAACATAGTTTCTTTTAATTGAGCATGGTATAATTTGTACTCATGGATCTCCAAGTTTCTTTGGTATTCCACCTTTAAAAGTATAATTGGCAAGCATGGTGGAAATTTCAGCTTATGGTATCTTTCTTTTATTTGTAACAATATCTTTCATATACTTAGCATAAGGATTCATTTTAAGCATATCAGTCAAGCGAGTACGCAAAAAGACTGGCCTCAGCATTTCAGCAAAGCGTTCAAATTCTTCATCATCATTCTTCTTGGATGATTTGGGAGGAAAAGGCATGGGTTTCTAAACCCATGGTTCTCTTTGTTTACCGTGCTTTCTAGCAACGAAGTCTCTCTTATCATAAAGTTGATTCTTTGATTGTGGGTTATCAAGATCAACACTAGGTTCAATCTCTACATCATTGTTATTGCTAGGTTGAGCATCAACATGAACATCATTATTAACATTATCACTAGGCTCATGTTCATTACTAGATTGTGCTTCAGCATCAGAAATAGAAATATCATTGGGACTCTCAGGTATGTCAACAACAGGTTCACTAGAAGCATGCAAATTCCTATCATTTTTCTTTTTCTTCTTTTTAGAAGGACTACGTGCATCAACATTAGTTCTCCGAGAATCTTGCTCAATTCTCTTAGGGTGTCCCTCAGGATACAAAGGTTCCTGAGTCATTTTACCCCCTCTAGTCACAACTCTAACAGCATTTATAGTTTTCTTATTATCTAATTCATTGAGCAAATCATTTTTAGCTTTAAGCACTTGTTCTACTTGAGTGGTAACCATAGAAGCATGTTTACTAATAAGTTTAAGTTCACCTTTAACTCTAGACATATAATCACTCAAGTGTTCAATCATATAAGCATTACGTTTCAATTGTCTACTAACATAAGCATTGAAGTTTTCTTGCTTAACAATAAAATTATCAAACTCATCCAAGCATTGGCTAGCAGACTTATTACGAGGAATATCACCTTCATCAAATCTATAGAGAGAATTTACCTTTACTACCTGTGTCAGGTTATCAAGACCATGTATTTCTTCAATAGGTGGTAAATTCTTAACATCTTCAGCTTTAAACCCTTTTCTTTCATAGATTTCTTTGCCTCTTGCATATCTTCAGGACTGGGAAATAGAATACCCCTTTTCTTTGGAGTTGGCTTAGGAGTTGGTTCAGGAAGTGTCCAATCATTTTCATTACTCAACATATTATTCAATAGCAATTCAACTTGATCAACAGTTCTTTCCCTGAAAACACAACCAGCACAACTATCCAGGTGGTCTCTGGAAGCATCGGTTAGTCCATTATAAAAGATATCAAGTATTTCATTTTTCTTGAGAGGATGATCAGGCAAAGCATTAAGTAATCGAAGAAGCCTCCCCCAAGTTTGTGGGAGGCTCTCTTATTCAATTTGCACAAAATTATATATTTCCCTTTAAGCAGCTTGTTTCTTATGAGTGGGGAAATATTTAGCAGCGAAGTAATAAATCATATCCTGGGGACTACGCACACAACCAGGATCAATAGAATTAAACCATGTTTTAGCATCACCCTTTAATGAGAACGGAAATAACTTAAGGATATAGTAGTAATGAATTTTTTCCTAATTAGTGAACAGGGTGACTATATTATTTAATTTAGTAAGATGTGCCACCAGAGTTTCAGATTCATAGCCATAAAAAGGATCAGATTCAACCAAAGTAAATAACTCAGGATCGATAGAGAAATCATAATCCTTATCAGAAATACAGATAGGTGAAGTAGCAAAAGCAGGGTCATATTTCATTCTAGCATTCAAAGATTTTTCTTTCAGCTTATCTAACAGTTTCTTAAGATCATATCTATCATTACAAGAAAAAAGATCTCTAGCAGTTTTTTCATCCATAACATAACCCTCAGGCACAACAGGCAATTCATATCTAGGGGGAGAATCTTCATTATCACTTTCATCAATATTATCAGTTTCAATAATTTCATTCTCTCTAACCCTAGCAAGTTGTTCATCAAGAAAGTCACCTAATGGCACAATATTATCAAGCATAGAAGTAGTTTCATCATAAGCATCATGCACAGCAAAAGTGGCATCATCAATAACATGCGACATATCAGAATGAATAGCAGGAGTAGGTGTCGCAAGTTTACTAATAACAGAAGGTGAATCAAGTGCAGAGCTAGATGGCAGTTCCTTACCTCCCCTCGTAGTTGAGGGAAAAATCTTGGTTCTTTCATCTTTCAAGTTCCTCATAGTGATCAACAGATATAAATCCCAAGTGAGTCAAAGAATAGATCTATGCTCCCCGGCAACGGCGCAAGAAAATAGTCTTGATAACCCACAAGTATAGGGGATCGTAATAGTTTTCGAGGGTAGAGTATTCAACCCAAATTTATTGATTCGACACAAGGGGAGCCAAAGAATATTCTGAAGTATTAATAGTTGAGTTGTCAATTCAACCGCACCTGAAAGACTTAATATCTGTAGCAAAGTATTTAGTAGCAAAGTAATATGGAAGTAGCGGTAACGGCAACAAAAGTAATAGTATTGGTTTTGCAGTGATTGTAACAGTGGCAACGGAAAAGTAACTAAGCAAAGAACAATGTGTGAAAAGCTCGTAGGCAATGGATAAGTGATGGATAATTATGTCGGATGTGATTCCTCATGCAATAGTTATAACATAGGGTGACACAAAACTAGCTCCAGTTCATCAATGTAATGTAGGCATGTATTCCAAATATAATCATACGTGCTTATGGAAAAGAACTTGCATGACATCTTTTGTCCTACCCTCCCGTGCTAGTGGGGTCCTATTGGAAACTAAGGTATATTAAGGCCTCCTTTTAATAGAGTATCGAAACAAAGCATTAACACTTAGTGAATACATGAACTCCTCAAACTACGGTCATCACCAGGAGTGGTCCCGATTATTGTCACTTCGGGGTTACCGGATCATAACACATAGTAGGTGACTATTGACTTGCAAAATAGGATCAAGAACTCACATATATTCATGGAAACATAATAGTTTTAGATTTGAAATCATGGCACTCGGGCCCTAGTGACAGGCATTAAGCATAGCAAAGTCATAGCAACATCAATCTTAGAACATAATGGATACTAGGGATCAAACCCTAACAAAACTAACTCGATTACATGGTAAATCTCATCCAACCATCACCGTCCAACAAGCCCACAATGGAATTACTCACGCACGGCAGTGAGCATCATGAAATTGGTGATGGAGGAACGTTGATGATGACGATGGTGGTGGATTCCCCTTTCCGGAGCCCCGAACGGACTCTAGATCAGCCCTCCCGGGAGAGATTAGGGCTTGCCGCTGGCTCTGTATCGTAAAACGTGATGAATCCTTCTACCTGATTTTTTCTCCCCGAACGTGAAGATATAGAGTTGGAGTTGAGGTCGGTGGAGCCTCAGGGGGCCCATGAGATAGGGGGCGTGCCCTAGGGAGGTGGGTGTGCCCCCCACCCTCGTGGATAGGGTGTGGGACCCCTGACGTTGATTCTTTCGCCAGTATTTTTTATATATTCCAAAAATATTCTCCGTGAAGTTTCAGGTCATTCCGAGAACTTTTGTTTCTGCACAAAAATAATACCATGGCAATTCTGGTGAAAACAACGTCAGTCCGGATTAGTTCCATTCAAATCATGCAAGTTAGAGTCCAAAACAAGGTCAAATGTGTTTGGAAAAGTAGATATGTTGGAGACGTATCATACGGGAATCCTGTTCTGGAGGTCTTGACCATGATGAACCTACGAACTATGATGAAGCGATGATGAGCCCGGATTCCACGAAATGGCTTGAGGCCATGAAATCTGAGATGGGATCCATATATGAGAACAAAGTGTGGACTTTTGTTGACTTGCCCGATGATCGGGAAGCAATAGAGAATAAATGGATCTTCAAGAAGAAGACTGACGTTGACGGTAATGTTACCGTCTATGAAGCTCGACTTGTGGAGAAAGGTTTTTGACAAGTTCAAGGAGTTGACTACGATGAGACCTTCTCACCCGTAATGATGCTTAAGTCTGTCCAAATCATGTTAGCAATTTCCGCATTTTATGATTATGAAATTTGGCAAATGGATGCCAAAAAACTACATTCCTTAATGGATATCTTAAAGAAGAGTTATATATGATGCAACTAGAAGGTTTTTTCGATCCAAAAGGTGCTAACAAAGTGTGCAAGCTCCAGTGATCCATTTATGGACTAGTGCAAGCCTCTCAGAGTTGGAATATATGCTTTGATAGTGTGATCAAAGCATGTGGTTTTATACAGACTTTTGGAGAAGCCTGTATTTACAAGAAAGTGAGTGGGAGCTCTGTAGCATTTCTAATATTATATGTGGATGACATATTGTTGATTGGAAATAATACAAAATTTCTGGATAGCATAAAAGGATACTTGAATAAGAATTTTTCAATGAAAGACCTCAATGAAGATGCTTATATATTGGCCATCAAGATCTATAGAGATAGATCAAGATGCTTAATTGGACTTTCACAAAGCACATACATTGATAAAGTTTTGAAGAAGTTCAAAATGGATCAGTCAAAGAAAGGGTTCTTGCCTATGTTACAAGGTGTGAAGTTGAGTCAGACTCAATGCCCGACCACTACAGAAGATAGAGAGAAAATGAAAGTCATTCCCTATGCCTCAGCCATAGGTTCTATCATGTATGCAATGTTGTGTACTAGACCTGATGTGTGCCTTGCTATAAGTTAAGCAGGGTGGTACCAAAGTAATCCTAGAGTGGATCACTAGATAGCGGTCAAGAACATCTTGAAATACCTGAAAAGGACTAAGGATATGTTTCTCGTTTATGGAGGTGACAAAGAGCTCGTCGTAAATGATTACGTCGATGCAAGCTTTGGCACTGATCCGGATGACTATAAGTCACAAACCGGATACGTATTTATATTGAGTGGTGGAGCTGTCAGTTGGTGCAGTTCCAAGCAGAGCGTCATAGCAGGATCTACGTGTGAAGCGGAGTACATAGCTGCTTCGGAAGCAGCAAATGAAGGAGTCTGGATGAAGGAGTTCATATCCGATCTAGGTGTAATGCCTAGTGCATCGGGTCCAATGAAAATCTTTTGTGACAATACTGGGGCAATTGCCTTGGAGAAGGAATCTAGATTTCACAAGAAAACCAAACACATCAAGAGACGCTTAAATTCCATCCATGATCAAGTCAAGGAGGGAGACGTAGAGATTTGCAAGATACATACAGATCTGAATGTTGTAGACCTGTTGACTAAGGCTCTCTCACGAGCAAAACATGATGACCACCAAGACTCCATGGGTGTTAGAATCATTACTATATAATCTAGATTATTGACTCTAGTGCAAGTGGGAGACTTAAGGAAATATGCCCTGGAGGCAATAATAAAGATGTTATTTATATTTCCTTATATCATGATAAATGTTTATTATTCATGCTAGAATTGTATTAACCGGAAACTTAGTACATGTGTGAATACATAGACAAAACTGAGTGTCCCTAGTATGTCTCTACTTAACTAGCTCGTTAATCAAAGATGGTTAAGTTTCCTGACCATAGACATGTGTTGTTATTTGATGAATGGGATCACATCATTAGAGAATGATGTGATGGACAAGACCCATCCGTTAGCTAAGCATAATGATCGCTTAGTTTTATTGCTATTGTTTTCTTCATGACTTAACATGTTCCTTTGACTATGAGATTATGCAACTCCCGAATACCGGAGAAACACCTTGTGTGCTCTCAAACGTCACAACGTAACTGGGTGATTATAAAGATGCTCTACAAGTGTCTCTGATAGTGTTTGTTGAGTTGGCATAGATCGAGATTAGGATTTGTCACTCCATGTATCAGAGAGGTATCTCTGGGCCCTCTTGGTAATGCACATCACTATGAGCCTTGCAAGCAATGTGACTAATAATTTAGTTGCGGGATGTTGCATTGCAGAACGAGTAAAGAGAATTGCTGGTGACGAGTTTGAACTAGGTATGAGGATACCGACGATCGAACTCGGGCAAGTAACATACCGATGACAAAGAGAATAATGTATGTTGTTATGCGGTTTGACCGATAAAGATCTTCGAAGAATATGTAGGAGCCAATACGAGCATCCACGTTCTGCTATTAGTTATTGACCGGAGATGTGTCTTGGTCATGTCTACATAGTTCTCGAACCCGTAGGGTCCGCACGCTTAATGTTCAATGATGATTTGTATTATGAGTTATATGATTTGATGACCGAAGTTTGTTCGGAGTCCCGGATGAGATCATTGACATGACGAGGAGTCTCGAAATGGTCGAGAGGTAAAGATTCATATATTGGAAGGTTACATTCGGACAATGGAATGGTTCAGGTTGTTTCGGATAAGTTTCGGAGTACCGAGGGTTACCAGACCCCCTCCCCCCGAGGTAAATGGGCCACCATGGGCCTTAGTGGAGAAGAGAGAGGGACGGCCAGGAGGTGGCGCCCCCCCTTTCCAATCTAAATTGGACAAGGGGTGGGGGAGGCGCCCCCCTTTCCCTCTCCTACTCCTCCTCTCTTTCCCCCATTGCTACTCTGGAAAAAGGAAAAAGGAGAGGGGAATCCTACTAGGACTAGGGAGTCAGGGAGTCCTAGTAGGACTCCCCACACTTGGCGCCCCCCTAGGGGGCCGGCCTCCTCTCCTCCCCCCTTTATATACGGAGGCGGGGGGGGGGGCACCCCAAAGGCACAACAAGTCTTCTCTTAGCCGTGTGTGGTGCCCCCCTCCACAGTTACACACCTCGGTCATATCGTCGTAGTGCTTAGGCGAAGCCCTACGCCGGTAGCTTCATCATCACCGTCAACACGCTGTCGTGCTGACAAAACTCTCCCTCGTCCTCAACTGGATCAAGAGCTCGAGGGATGTCATTGAGCTGAACGTGTGCTGAACACGGAGGTGTCATACGTTCGGTGCTAGGAGCGGTTGAATCGCGAAGACGTTCGACTACGTCAACCGCATTACTAAACACTTCCTCTTTCGGTCTACGAGGGTACATGGACACACTCTCCCCTCTAGTTGCTATGCATCTCCTCGATAGATCTTGCGTGATCGTAGGAAATTTTTTGAAATACTGCGTTCCCCAACAGATTGAAGTTTTCAAGTTTTGGGTGAGATATCGATATGAGGTGAATAAGGAGTGACAAGGCCCTAAGCTGGGGGATGCCCAAGGCACACCCAACGTAATATTCAAGGAAGATCCAACCAACTAAGCTTGGGGATGCCCTGGAAGGCATTATCGGTAACCTCACTTGGAGCTATATTTTCATTCATCACATGATATGTGTTTTTCTTGGAGCATCATTTTATTTTTCTATTTGCTTGATTTTATTTACAATAAAGTTTTTTATCTTTTATTTCAATAAAAATGACGGGTATAGCTTTTACCATGCTTATTTTGCAAGTCTACATGTTGCTGTTTGAAACCAGAAAGTTTATCGACGTTGCAAAAATTCCCCAGAAATGTCAGAATGCGATAAAATGTTGAAACTTTTTGCGCAGTAAGCTATGATAAATTTTCTACGGTGTGGTAAATTTTCAGTATTTTTGGAGTTAAATAAGTATTGATATTCTTGCATCCTTTGCAGACTGTCATGTTTAGACAGATTGTTGTAATGTTTGTATTGTTTGTATATGTTTGCTTATTTAATGATTCTATTTGAGGATAGGAGTATTAAATATGCAGAGGCATTTAGTATTCAATGTTAAATTATAATTTTAGTGATTTTCTACAGTAGAGAATGATAAGGTATTGCATTTATTTATACTATCTTATCTCATGAGTTCTTGTTGAGTTTTGTGTGCATGAAGTTTTAAGATTTAGGGAAACCGTGATATGAAGGGAATTAAGGAGACACAAAAGCTCAAGCTTGGGGATGCCCAAGGCATCCCAAGATAATATTTCAAGAAGTCTCAAGCATGTAATCTTGGGGATGCCCCGGTAGGCATCCCACCTTTTTTCATCGACAATTATCGGTTAGTATTGGTTGAGCCTAATTTTTTGCTTCTTCACATGAGATGTGCTATGCTTGGAATGTAATTTTATCTTGTTTTTGTTTTCTGTTTGAATAAAATACTTAGGTCTGATTTTTTTAAGAGGGATTCCTCAGATAGCTACCCATTTACATAACTACTCGCTTGATCTTCACTTATATCTTTTTGGAGTAGTTTGTCGAAATCTCTCATGCTTCACTTATATTATTTTGAGAGATGAAAATTTTTATGCTCATGTTCTTCACTTAGATTTGTTTGAGCTTGTCAAAGGCAATGGAAATATATGAAACTAGTCCCAAAGTGATAGATATCAAAGGATATAATAAAAACTTTCATGAAGATCATTGGACGAAATAAATTTGATTCTTTGTAATAGTTTTGCGGTATGATGATAGTGATATGTGAGTCATGTTGGTGAGTAATTATGCATCAGTAAGAATATTGGTGTTAAGGTTTGTGATTCCCTATGCAAGCACGAAAGTCAATAGTTATGCAATGAAATTACATCCTACTTGTGGTGCATTATTCGGTGTTAGTTATATGCTTAACGCTCGCTTATGTGATTTCTCGTTTCTTGGTTGGATGCTTGTCAATCTATTTGCTAGCCTTCCCTTGTACTAAGTGGTATTAATACTTGTGCATGCAAAATCCTTAAACCAAGTTTTACCATATGAGTCCACCATACCTACCTATATGCGGTATTCTCCGGCCGCTCTAAGCAAATTTGTATGTGCCATCTCTAATTTTCAAAATAATTTCCTTTTTGTGTGCTAGTATCACTCATGAAACGGTAGGGGTGGCTGATATTTTTCCCTGCAAGATGAGTGTTTGTTCACTTGTCATTGCACGAGAGTACGACAAAGGTATTAGGGATGCCCAGTCCCGAAATGAAAAATGAATTTACTTTATGTTGTCAAATAATAAATTCCTTGGAAAGTGTTGGTATGGACGACAGCCGTGGAATGTGAAAGTATGGTGGAAAAATTAATAAACTTTAATTTTTGTTTGGGAATCGCCTATGATATATCTAGCATGGAAAGTATTGGGAACTACCCGATCGTTTTCGTTGACTGGAAATGCATGCCACCCAAAATGTTGTATCTCTATCTTTTTTGCTTTGAGCTCTAGCACCTCTACAAATCCCTACTTCCCTCTGCGAAGGGCCTTTCTATTTACTTTATGCAATTTTTATTTTGATTCTCCATATTCTTATAAAGCACCAACTAAGGGGCACTATGATCGTACTTGAGCATTAGGTGTAGCTAATATGCGAGTGTGTTTCATGAATGGATCAATGATTGAGCATGATGGGCTCTAGGGATAACTTGCTTTAGTGTTGATATTTTGAAACACATGGTTGCTTGTTGATATGCTTGAGTATTGAAATATTCATATCAAAACTAGACTATTACTTTGAACCATATAAAAGTGCATATGTCCATGCTACAAAAGAAAAGAATATGTGATGAACATGTTAGGTAGCATTCCACATCAAAAATTCGGCTTTTATCATTTACCACCTCCGTTTCTTTTTTACTCCGCCTATAAGATTTGGTTAAAGTCAAACTACACAAAGTTGGACCAAATTTATATTAAAAAATCTAAACATCTACAATACTAAAACTATATAGTATGAAAATACATTTCATGGTGCATCTGATAATATTAATTTAATATTGTGAATGTTTATATATTTTTAATATAAAGTTAGTCAAACTCTACAAAGCTTGACTTTGACCAAACCTTGTATGCGGACTAAAAAGAAATGGAGGGAGTACCTACTCGAGGACGAGTAGGAATTAAGCTTGGGGGTGCTGATACGTCTTCAACGTATCTATAATTTTTTCTTGTTCCATGTTGTTATATTATCATTCTTGGATGTTTTGCAATCATTTTATAGTAACTTTATATCATTTTTTGGGACTAACCTATTGACATAGTGCCTAGTGCCAGTTGCTATTTTTTGATTGTTTTTTATTTCGCATGAAATCAATATCAAACGAAGTCCAAACGTAGCAAAAAAATTTGGAGAATTTTTTTGGACCAGAGGACCCAGGATGGGCTAAAAAGGTACCACAGGGGAGGCCTGAGGTGGGCACAACCCACCTGGGTGTGCCTAGGAGCTAGGCGCTCCCAGGGGGTTGTGCCCCCCTCTGTGACCTCTCAAACTGCTTCTTTGCCCTATAAATTGCCAAATATTCCAAAAACCCTAGGGGTAACTCTAGATCAGAAGTGCCGCCGCCGCAAGCCTCTATAGCCACGAAAAACCAATCTAGACCCCGTTCCGGCACTCCGCCAGAGGGGGAAATCATCACAGGGGGCCATATTCATCATCCCGACGGCCACCATGATGAGGTGGGAGTAGTCCTGTAACACCCACGATGCGGCTATATCTCCCACGTGTCGGAGCACGACTTAGAGGCATAACCGCATAGTAGGCATGTCGCAAGAGGGGTAATCTTTACACATCCCATGTACTGAATAAGAAAGGGATAAAGAGCTGTCTTACAATCGCCACTTCACACAATACATAAATATAGCATTACATCATCCAGAATACAATCAAGGTCCAACTACGGAACCAACATAAATAAAGACAACCCCAAATGCTAGATCCTTGATCGTCCCAACTAGGCTGCACTACTGATCAACAGGAAAACGAAACACAACAACGAAAAGGTCTTCATCGAGCTCCCACTTGAGCTGGGTAGCGTCACCTGCACTGGTATCATCGGCACCTGCAACTGTTTGGAAGTATCTGTGAGTCACGAGGACTCAGCAATCTCACACCCGCGAGATCAAGACTATTTAAGCATATGGGTAGGAGAAGGTAGTGAGGTGGAGCTGCAGCAAGCGCTAAGCATATATGGCGGCTAACATATGCAAAAAAGAGCGAGAAGAGAAGCAATGCAACGGTCGTGAACTAGAAGTGATCAAGAAGTGATCCTGAAACTACTTACGTTCAAACATAACTCCAAAGCTGTGTTCACTTCCCGGGCTCCGCCGGAAAGAGACCGTCACGGCTACACACGCGGTCAATTCATTTCAATTAAGTTTAGTGTCAGGTTTTCTACAACCGGATATTAACAAATTCCCATCTGCCCATAACCGCGGGTACGGCTTTTGAAAGTTCAAAACCCTGCAGGGGTGTCCCAACTTAGCCCATCACAAGCTCTCATGGTCAACGAAGGATATTCCTTCTCCCAGGAAGATCCGATCAGACTCGGAATCCCGGTTACAAGACATTTCGACAATGGTAAAACAAGACCAGCAAAGCCGCCCAATGCGCCGACATCCCGATAGGAGCTGCACATATCTCGTTCTCAGGGCAACACCAGATGAGACATCCTATGAGTAAAACCAAACCTCAAGTTTCCTCAAGGTGGCCCCGCAGTCTACTCGGTTCAGACCAACACTTAGAGAAGCACTGGCCCGGAGGGTTTAAAATAAAGATGACCCTCGGGAGAGTGACTCCCAAGGGAAAAGTAGGTGGTGGTGAGGCAAATGGTAAAACCAAGGTTGGGCCTTGCTGGAGGAGTTTTATTCAAAGCGAACTGGCAAGGGGTCCCCATAACACCCCAACCTTGTAAGGAATGCATAATCAAGAAACATAACACTGGTATGACGGAAACTAGGGTGGCAAGAGTGGAAAAAAACCCAAGGCATAAGGCCGAGCCTTCCACCCTTTACCAAGTATATAGATGAATTAAAGTAAACAAGATATAATAATGATATCCCAACAACTACTCCTGCACGCAGACATTCAGTCATTATTGAGGAAATATTGGATGCTGCTGACTCAACTTTGGTCACTCCATGTCCTCCTGACGTAGTTTCCCCTTCGGACAGCAGACTTGTGAGCTCTGACTTTCTGTTTTTGGCCACTAAACCACCTGCAGAATCTGTGCTTGGGAAGCGACAACATGAGAGGAAGCGTGCTCGTCGTGTTGCGCCTATTTCTAATACTCCAGACTTCCCCAAGAGGAGAATGACTAGAAGTTATGTCAAATCTTCAGGCTTCAAACCCATCTCTGCAGTTTTTGTTAAACCATCACCCAAGAGGCAACCGAGAGGGAAGAAGCTCAAGATATCTGAAGAGGAGACCACGGAGCAGGTTCGGATGCCACCGGATACCCCAATTCCGGTTATGCAGGCGGTCGTCCATGCTTTGGGCATCCCAGCTGGGGATCTGACAGAGGAGAAGCTTATGGCTCCCTCTAAGAAGTCTGGAGATGATGCAGTTTCCAGTGATGAGTGATTTTCTGTACCTCTCTGTGATGTGGTGGTGGTGTGTTGTGGGCCTGATCGACTTTGCATTTTGTGGCCCACGGTTATCTCTTTTCCGTTTTTTATATCCGAACTCTGCTAGCAGTTTATGGGTTTATATTGTACGGATGTTGCCAACCTTAGGGCTTTTGGAGCTGCATTGTTAAGCAGTGGGCTAGATTATCTCCCCTATATAGTTTCTCATGGCTAGTACATCCTATCGTAATTGGCGTGTTTTGTGCTGGAATGTTCGTGGTCTGAATTCTGCGGAGAGACAAAGAGATGTTAGAGTAAAAATTGAGGAGAGCCAGTGCTCGATTGTGTGCCTTCAGGAAACCAAATGTGAGGAGTTTGATATTAGGACAATTAGAACCTGCTGCTCGCGGAGGTTCGATCGTTTTGCTTTTGCTCTCTCGGTAGGGGCCTCTGGTGGTATTCTTGTCATCTGGAATTCAGGTGTTTTCACTGGCACACTAATTGAAATTCAAAGCTACGGTGTTGTGGTTTCTTTTACTTCAGTACACAATGCTGAAACCTGGACCTTAGTGTCAGTTTATGGGCCTTGTGATGGGCCTCTCCAAGATGATTTTTTTCACTGGCTTTATCATCTAACCATCCCACCTGATGAACATTGGTTACTCCTCGGGGATTTCAATTTTATAAGGTCCATGGATAATAGAAACCTGCTGGGGGGAATGTTAACGATATTTTCCTTTTCAATGAGATAATTGGTCATTTGGGCCTCTTGGAGTTGACATTGAAAGGGAGAATGTACACATGGTCCAATATGCAGGAAAACCCGCTGTGGAACAACTTGATTGGTTCTTTACAACATCGGATTGGATTTCCATTTACCCAAACACTGTGGTACTCCCCCTAGCGAAAACATCGTCTGATCATGTGCCATGCGTGGTATCCATTGACACAACCATTCCAAAAGCCAGGGTTTTTTGTTTTGAGAATTATTGGGTTGACATGCCAGGCTTTATGGATTGTGTCAAGCGGTCTTGGGAGGCTCCGGTTTTTTTTGACTTGTGTGCGGCTGCAATTATCTCCAAGAAGTTTAAATGGTTACGAATGGACCTCAAAGTGTGGAGCAAAAATATCTCTCACATTAAACATCTGGCTTTGAATTGTGCCAAGGTAATTCTGCATTTTGATGGGCTTGAGGAGTGGAGGCCACTCACAACTCCTGAGTTTAATTTTATAAAGATAGTTCAGTTGCACCATGAGAACTTACTGCGTATTCATTACATTTATTGGAAACAGCGGTGTACAATCAGATATATCAAGGTGGGTGAGGAAAATTCAA
The DNA here is from genome assembly GCF_003073215.2 of Triticum urartu. Classification (NCBI taxonomy): domain Eukaryota; kingdom Viridiplantae; phylum Streptophyta; class Magnoliopsida; order Poales; family Poaceae; genus Triticum; species Triticum urartu. Next base: position 162,100,558 of record NC_053023.1, on the reverse strand, counting down.
AGTTTTTCCATGCAATGGCCTTAGAAAGATTGAGAAAAAATGCAATTGCTAGTCTTATGGTTGATGGGAATGATCCAGCCTCAGATCATACACAAATGGCTGGAATTTTGTGGCCTTCTTTTAAGAATAGGATGGGTCATGCTCAAGGCATTACCATGGGATTTGTTCTCCCACAGTTGATTCAGTCAGTCGATGGGTTGGAGGTTCTCCCTGCTCCTTTCTCACAAGAGGAGATAAACAAGGTTTTAAAGGAGCTACCCACTGACAGAGCACCTGGACCGGATGGTTTTAATGGCATGTTTATTAAGAAATGCTGGCCTATTATTGAACATGATTTTTTGATGCTCATAAAGGCTTTTTATGATGGAGAGCTATCTCTGGAGAACATCAATGGCTCACTCATCACCCTTATTCCCAAGATGATTTCTCCGGAGGGACCAGATGATTTCAGGCCCATTTCTCTTACAAACAGCTGTCTGAAGTTCCTCACCAAAGTGTTGGCAAATAGGTTGCAGAAGGTAATTTTGCAATGCATTCATAAGAACCAGTATGGATTTTTGAAAAGTAGGTCCATTCAGGATTGCCTTGCATGGGCATTTGAGTACATTCATCAATGCAAGAAATCAAAGAGACCAATCACAATCCTTAAGTTGGATGTTGCCAAGGCTTTTGATACAGTGGAGCATGAGGTAATTCTACAAGTTCTTCATCATAAAGGTTTTGATAGCAAGTGGATTGCTTGGGTTAGGGAGATTCTGTCATCTGGGACATCTTCTGTTTTACTGAATGGCATTCCAGGGAAGCAATTTAGATGTACTGTGGGGTCAGACATGGTGATCCTTTATCACCGCTCGTTTTTGTTACTGCTGCCAATCTATTGCAGTCTGTGGTCAACCATATGTTGGCTCAAGGGTCTCTGACACTCCCAATACCATCCCATGATTCTAACTACCCAATTATCCAGTATGCAGATGATACAATAATCATTTTGCCTACTGTGGAGGAACAATTGGTGGCTCTCAAGAATATGTTGGCTGTGTTCCAACAGTCTATTGGTCTCAAGGTGAATTTTGCCAAGTCCTCTATGATACCTTTGAGTATATCTAGTGATGAGGCCCTCAAGTTGGCTGCTCTCCTGGGATGCAAGATAGGTGAACTCCCTTTTACTTATCTTGGACTACCCCTTGGTACCACCAGACCCAGAATTGTGGATCTCCTCCCCCTTGTGGATAATATTGAAAGAAGGCTCTCTGCTAGTTCTGCAATGCTTAACCAGGGCTCTAGGTTGCAACTGTTGACTTCAGTTCTAACTTCCATGCCAATCTATTTCCTCTGCAGCTTACATATACCCTTGGAATCATTAAGCAATTGGATAGGATCTTTAGGCAATGTCTTTGGAGAGGAAATACAGATGCACCTAAGCAATCTCTGGCAGCTTGGGACCTGGTTTGCAGGCCTAAAGATAAGGGTGGGCTGGGCATCCTCAATTTAAATATTCAGAATCAGGGGCTGCTTATGAAACATCTACATAAATTCTACAATAAGCATGATGTTCCTTGGGTATCCTTAATTTGGGATTCCTACTATGACAACATTGTTCCTCAGGCAACTATATTGACTGGATCTTTCTGGTGGAGGGATGTCTTCAAGCTAAATGATTCTTACAGGGCCATTGATTCTGTTCATATTAACATGGGGAACACTACTATGTTCTGGCATGATGCATGGCATGTGGCTGGCTCTTCCATGCCCCTTGCAAGGAGGCTTCCTAGGTTGTTCTCTTTTGTGATTGATGATAAGGTCTCAGTCAGGGATGTGCTTCAGACCCAGGACCTTTTTTCCATGTTCTACCTGCCCATCTCCCAACAAGCTGCTGCAGAGCTAACAATTCTGGATGGTTGGCTGCTAAACTTGCAAAGAGATCCTCTACTTCCTGATCACTGGGTGTGGCCTTCCAAATCTGGGTCTTTTTCGGCCAAAGGGTTCTATACTATCATGCACTCTAGTATGCCCACTATTATGCCATGCAAATGGTTATGGAATAACAGATGCACAATGAAGATTAAAGTCTTTGGTTGGTTATTGTTCTTTGATAAACTCAACACCAAAGATATGCTGGTTCGAAGACACTGGAGGTCCCAAGATGAGGATAATCTTTGTGTTATATATAATGCTTATGTCCATGAGGACAGATCTCACTTGTTCTTTCAGTGCAATTTCAGCTCCAGAGTGTGGAACTACCTTCAGATTGATTGGTCCCAGGGGTCTAGTATCCAGGAGTGTGTTTCCAGTGCCAGAACCAGTTTTGGCCACCCTTTTTTCTTTGAAGTGATTCTCACAGCTGCATGGAATATTTGGATCCTCAGAAATGGGCGGATATTTAGGGGGAGCAGGCTCGTTTTTCCACTTGGAGGTGCAATTTTATACATGATATCCTTCTTTTGGCTCATAGGCTTAGCGTTAGCGTGAGAGCTCAACTCATACCTAGGGTTAATGCCCTTCTGTAAATATAGGTTAGCATCAGCTCTTGCCTTGGGTCATGACCCCTTGTAACTGTAGGTAAGTATTTGAAAGCACAAGTGCTCCCTAGGTGGTTTTGATAATTGATGACAACATATCTCTTGTTGGACTAACATTTCTATCTAGCATGTTTCAGATAAGTTCAACAATGGAGTGGCATGGACTAAAGGTTGTGGGAACTCCTTCAAGATGCTAAGGACAAAGGATTGGCTAAAGCTTCAAGCTCAAGACTCTTCATTTTACATTTTAGTGATCCAAGATCACATTGAGTCCATAGGAAAAGCCAATACTATCAAGGAGGGATGAGGTGTTGCTTAATGAGCCTCTTGCTTCATGTGCTTAATGATATGCTCCAAAATCCTCAGCTACTTTCCCACTTCCACATATGACCTAAACCCTAACCAAACTCAGTCCTACCGATTCTTCCTATCCGGCGCCACCGAGTTTCACTTGTCATATGCCACTGCCAAACCCTAATCATTTCGGTCTCACCGATGGGATCTCGGTCTCACCGAGATGGGCTTGCAAACTCTCTGTTACCCATTTCAACATTCTCGGTTCCACCGAGATATGCAATCGGTTCCACCGAGTTTGCTTGGCCAAATCTCAATTTCACTTATTACCCAAATCGGTCCCACCGAGTTTGAGTAATCGGTCAAACCGAGTTTTGGATTTACCCTAACCCTAGCACATCGGTCCCACCGAGTTGATCCAGTCGGTCCCACCGAAATCTCTAACGGTCACTAGGTTTACATTTTCGGTCCGACCGAGTTTATTGATTCGGTCCCACCGAGATTGGAAAACTGTGTAACGGTTGGATTTTGTGTGGAGGCTATATATACCCCTCCACCTCCTCTTCTTTCGTAGAGAGAGCCATCAGAACTCATACACCATTCCAACTCATATGTTCTGAGAGAGAACCACCTACTCATGTGTTGAGACCAAGATATTCCATTCCTACCATATGAGTCTTGATCTCTAGCCTTTCCCAAGTTGCTTTCCACTCAAATCTTCTTTCCACCAAATCCAAATCCTATGAGAGAGAGTTGAGTGTTGGGGAGACTATAATTTGAAGCACAAGAGCAAGGAGTTCTTTACCTACACACCATTTGTTACTTCTTGGAGAGTGGTGTCTCCTAGATTGGCCAGGTGTCACTTGGGAGCCTCCGACAAGATTGTGGAGTTGAACCAAGGAGTTTGTAAGGGCAAGGAGATCGCCTACTTCGTGAAGATCTACCGCTAGTGAGGCAAGTCCTGTGTGGGCGATGGCCATGGTGGGATAGACAAGGTTGCTTCTTCGTGGACCCTTTGTGGGTGGTTGCTTCTTCATGGACCCTTCGTGGGTGGAGCCCTGTGTGGACTCGCGCAACCGTTACCCTTGGGTGGAGCCCTGTGTGGACTCGCGCAACCGTTACCCTTCGTGGGTTGAAGTCTCCATCAACGTGGATGTAGGATAGCACCACCTATCCGAACCACGGGAAAAATATCCGTGTATCCAATTGCGTTTGATCTCTCCAAACCCTTCCCTTTACATTCTTGCAAGTTACATGCTTTACATTCCGCTGCTCATATACTCTTTGCATGCTTGCTTGATATGTATTGTGTGTGTTGAAATTGTGCCTAAACTCCACTTAAACCGAAAAAGCATAAAAAATTGCAACTTGAGCATTATGTGTCTAATCACCCCCCTCTAGACACATCTACTTCTAGATCCTACAGTATTAGATATGACTCTTTTTTTTTGTTTTGGCACTCTCTCAGTGCTTTGTATTTTGCTGGACCTTCTCTTCTTTTTAATAAAATGGGCTGTGGGGTTTTACCCCACAGTAAATATTCAAAAAAAACCATGTTCCAATATGGAACAAACTTCATCTTCACCTGCAACTAGCAACACTATAAGAGGGGCTGAGCAAAGCGGTAACATAGCCAAACAATGGTTTCCTAGGAAAGGTGGGTTAGAGGCTTGACATGGCAATATGGGTCGCATGATATAGCAAGTGGTGGGTATCGCGACACAGCAATAGAGCGAGCAACTAGCAAGCAAAGATAGAAGTGATTTCGTGGGTATGGTCATCTTGCCTGAGATCCCGCAAGGAAGAAGAACGAGTCCATGAAGAAGACAAATGGACGTAGTCGAACGGATCCTCACAACTCCGGAACGAAACCGAAGCAAACGAGAGAAGCAACCCGGAAAGAAGCAAGTAACATAGTAAACAACCATCACATCAACATGGCATGATGCACAACCAAGTATGATGCATGTCCGGTTTAATGAAGCATGGCATGGAAAAGTGCACAAGCAATCCTACAAATTAAGTGGAGCTCAATATGCAACTCCATTGCATATTGACGGAACACCCTGTGACTTATTTAGTTCACTCTCGTTTATGTACCCAACAATATTAAATGTTGTTAAACATGGCAAGAGGCGAGGCATAATAAAACTACCGAACTAGGGAAGTTTAAATGAAGCCAGAAACAACAAACAACCATTCCGGAAAATCCTCATGAGCATATATTAGATTGGGTACTGTTTTGTGCTAAACCATATTTTAGAGTTGTTGAACATGCAAGATGACTGCACCATGTTAAACTAGGCATTTTTCTACCCAAATGCATATAAAGTTTATTAAGTTTGGAGCTACGGTTATTTAGTTATGAATTAAAGCATTTTAGCATGGCAATATAGAAAAAAGAACAAACATCAAGTTTAAACATTTTAAACATGGTTGAAAATTGGATATTATTAATCTAGACAAAATTCTAAACATTTTTCATATATAATGTTTTTACATGTGATGCATAGATTGTGAGATATTAAATGTATGAACAAGAGGGTCTTTTCTGTAAAACAACGTTCTCTGGAATATTAGGAAAAAACTTAGATTTGGAAAAAAAAACATGAACGGGCCACAACAGAGGCTGGCCCAACAATGCACTGGGTGAGGGCACTGGATCTGAGGCTCACCAGGCCTCATGGGCCCGCTCGGTGAGGAGGCTGGACGCGGGCTGGCAGATTTGGGCAGGCTCGCTGGAGCGGTGCGGCTGGCCTCGCGAGCGGGCGCGCTCCTCTCTGGTCAACGCGGGGGGATCGAGCGAGCGAAGCAGGGGAAGGGTCAACACGGCTACACGACTATAGCCTCCTCCTCTCGACAAAAAGGCAGAGCGGGACTTGGCGGCGCCAGGCGACGGGGATCCAGTCGGGACGGCGTACTCCGGCGAGGCAAGGTCCGGCGGGAGTCGCGGCCTCCAGATCCAGCACTGGGGCGAGCTGCAGGAGGTCGGCACAGTGGGGAGCTGCACTTGCCGACGCGGACAGCAGAAGCACGGCGGTGCCGGCATCGAGTACATGGCGCGGCGGGGCGGCGACGAGTCTTGGCGGGGACGGTTCTAGGAGCTCGAGGACGACGACGTTCGTGCGTGGGAGGCAAGGATGGCTGGCGCAAACTCCTCGGGGGCTCCCTGTTGCACGAGCATCAAGCGTTGGTGAGAGAGGGAGGAAAGAAATAAGAGGAAGGGAGAGGCAGGGGCGCAGGGGTCCTGCTAAAAGGTGGTCACCGGCGATGGGAAGGTCCTCGCCTGACGGCGGCGGGGCTGCAGCTTGCTTTGGGAGAGCGGCTGGATGTGGGCATGTGGCTGGAGGCGACGCTGGGTGCCTGGGCCTGGTGTTCGAGCAGAGGAGTTCGGTGGGGGGGTGGATCGATGGGTGGATCGGGAAGGCAGGGGAGTAGCCTGATTGGAGCGACGGGGAAAACGAGGTGGATCTCGCGGCTGGCGGCGGGACAGGACTGATGGGATAAGCTCCCTAGGATCTAGGGTTGTCCACTATATAGAGCAAATAGGTTTTTTTGACTAGGGACTAATCTGGCCCTTAGATCGTAATCGAATGGACGAGAAAAGTAGGTTAGGGAGTCCAATAAAGAAAACGGTGATGTTTTGTAGATGTTTGGGGATGATCCGGACCCAACGGTGACGACTGCCCGGGTCGGGTTCGGGACAACTTTCGGACGCGCGCGAGGGGTCAATGCACCGCGCAAGGAGGGGTCAGCCTGGGCCTAGGTGGACTCTGAAGAAGGGCTTGGGCTGAGAGGAAAGAGGGGGAATGCAGCCCGGCAACTGTTTCCGGAGACCAAAAACGTCCGACGTTTGACCGACTATATTGTCGGTATAGTTATCCGTTGGGGCATCAAACAGACTACGAATGCGATGAAACTTGGCAGTCGGCCTATCTACACTATAACAACACCGCATGCCAATTTTCAACCCATTCTGAGAACATTTTACGGCCACTTATAAAATAATATTTCGGACGTGCCGCGGGCGCGTGCAAGTGTGTCTGGGCCCAGAACGGACACAGAGAGAACCGGAAGACCCGGACGGATGCAAGTTTTTAAAAACATGATGATGCAATGCGGATGATAACATGGCAAGATGCAACACGCAAACGAAAGACAAGGCAACAACAGCGAATAACCGAAAGACATCTGGCGCATCGGTCTCGGGGCATCACAACACTCCACCACTACGAGGGGATCTCGTCCCGAGATCTAGGATGGCACCGGAGAGAAACGGAAGAGGAAAGAGAAGAGGTAAAACTAATTTGCTTCTTGGACAAATGAGTGAAACCACGAACCTTGAGAGGTTGAACAACTTGAAAGAAAGAATACAACGAAGATGAACAAAGTTGAAAATAGTCCATTAGAAAAGAGGAACCAGGAACATTACGAGAACCTTGTAGGTGGAAAGACATAAGAAAAGGGTTGCAATGGACAAGAAGTACATGCAAGCACTCTGGCAGCAACGAAATGTACAAGGAACGATAAAGATCAATTACGATATCACTCCGGTTGCGAAGGGAGGTGAAACTTGATAAGATGAGAGAACTTGAAAAGGGGGCACGACACTCCGGTTGAATGGATAAGCAAGAAAAAAAACATGATCTTGGCAAACGACATGATAGGATGAAGACAGAAACGTCACTATCGGGGGACTAATCCACAAGCACCTATGGGACCGGCGGACCGAGTCCCTTTCGGTTCGGCGGGGGCGAGGGTCGCGTGAAGAGCGGATCGAGGCGAAGCACACGAGCAGTTTACCCAGGTTCGGGCCGCACGGATGCGTAAAACCCTACTCCTGCTTTGTGGTTTGTATTGAGTTCTTGCTCGGGAGCGCGGAGTGCTACAGTACACCCCAGCAGCTAACGAGACCGAGAGTGAGTGTTCTCTTCCTCTCCCACCCCCCCTCTACGTTGCGCATGGGCCTCCTTTTATATGCTCAAGGGGTCACCGACCGGTGGCAACGTAGACAAGGGTAAAAATGGAAAGGTGTTGCGGTAGGTACAGCTACCTGCTACAGTGTATCATACCTAACCCTGACGGCAGGGGACAAGGGCATTAAATGCCCGTCTGTGTCGCCTAAATAGTGCAAAAGGGACCGTCAGGGACGCCACCGCTCGCCACGATGGGAATCTTGTCAGCGCCGCTTGCCACCGCGCACCGCTGGCTGCACAGCCTCCAGCCACGTACGCCTGGAAGGGTCCCAGAGGGACACGTTGGTGGATGTGCTGGAGCGTGGGCACAGAGTGGTGGCTTGCCGCGGCAAGCGCCTTGCCGTGGTCGTTGTCTTGTCGCGTCCGGGAGCTTGTCGCTCACCGGGCCTTGCCGGGACGCGTGGCGCGTCGCGGCAAGCTCCTTGAGATGCCTTGGTTGGCCTTCCCGGCAAGCTCCTCTTGCCGGGGTCTTGTCTCCTTGGCTTGGATACTTTGTCCTTGAATGGCTCCAAAGGAACCACGGAGGACCTTGGCGGTCACCCGGCAAGCCTTGCCGCGGGATGCTGCGACTGCCCGTGCACAAGTTCGGGATACTAGGGTACCACTACTCTAGTACACCGACAGGAGCCCCCGGGCCTGGGCCATACACGGTGCCGAGCGCTGTTGGGCCAGGCCCAAAACAGGGCACGGGCACGCGCGGCCTGGGTTACGCCGTATCTCTCCCCGTATCCACCGCGCCCTCCCCAAACGGCACGCGTTGAATGCGGCATCGTGGGAGAGATCGTGGGTGATTTCTTTATTCGGAAAGGTGGAACGTCCGCCCCCTCCCTCTTTATAAGCAGGGGAAACAGGGGTAGTTCGCCCATTCGCTGGTTGCTACTCCAATCTCGGAAACCTCCGCCACTCCCTCGTCTTCCGAAAGCTGAAAGAGAGCAGCGCCCCGCCCCCCATCGCCACCAGCACCACCAGCGCCGTCGACCTCCTCCACCACTTCCGCCATGGCTCCGAGAGCCGACAAAGGGAAGGTTGTGAAGTCGACCGAGGCGCAGCGGCTTGCGGCGCTGTGAAAGGAGCGGGCAATCTTCCCCCCCAAGCTCGCCGCGAGGGAGCTGAGGGAGAATTACTACCTCTTCTGGTCGACGGAGACGCGAGCGCATCCGCGCACGAAGGTACTTCCAGCCGCCGCTTGGAAAATGGCTCCAAATGGATATCCTTTCTTCGCCTTGTTCTTCTACTGCGGGCTCTGCCCGCCTTTCTCTGAGTTTTTCTACGATATTATGAACACCTACGGGTTCCGCCTCCTTGACTTCACCCCCAATGTTGTTCTGACCATGGCAGTTTTCGCACATCTCTGCAAAAACTTTGTCGGAGTCTATCCCAATGTAGCCCTTTTTCACCACTTCTTTATGCCCCAAGTAGAGAGAGGAGAGCCTTTATCCGGTGGAATCGCCTGGATCTCGAGGGCCGGCAAGAAGGACACTTATCTGGAGGGAGAGTTCTGCGGCAAGTGGGAGGAATGGAGAGCAGACTTGTGCTGGATTGTCGAGGAGAACCCGCAGCCGTTTACCGCCCGGCGCCAAGCCCCAGTAGCACGCGGCAGCGATTGGAGTGACGTGGCCCCGGAAGACGATAGGCTGAATATTGCCAGCACCCGGATCCAACGCCTCAGGCTTGCCGGGCTCACTGTAGGCGCTGTTGGCGCAGATTTTCTTCGCCGCCGCATCGCCCCCCTGCAGGAACGGGGGAGACCCGCCTGGGAATTCAAGAACGCGGCGGATATCATGAGGCTGCGTCCGGGCCTCAACTTCAACTTCACTGTTCTGGAGCTTAACGCGATGCTCCAGGAGCTGTTCAAGTACGACCCTCAACATCCCGAAGTGTTCAGGTTGCCGAAGGGTGTCGTTCCGCTGTGCAACAACTCCGCGCTCGACCGCATCCGTGCAATGATGTCGTTGTGCGATTCGCATGGAATTGTCCCAACTTGGCAAGAGCCTGCAGACGACATCGTGCAGCAGTTCTTTGACGGCTTGGTAGAAGTGCCGGCCGCTCCGACGAAAAGAAAAGCCTCACCCGCGACACCATCGATGCGGAGATGACACGCATCGCCACTAGGCTGGAAGAGGCGGCGGCAGCCGCAGCCGTGGGCGAATTTGGATTCATCGTGGAGGAGGCAGAGGCAGCAGAGGCGGCAAGCGGCGCCGAACGAGAGGAGCTCGCCGGCGAGAAAGAGCTTGCCGGGCGTGACGTCGAGTCGAGCGAGCCCGCCGAGGATACGAGCGGCTCGCTGGAGATCAACTCCTCTTCTTCCTCATCTTCAGGCAGCTCGCCGCAAGCAGAGCCTCCATCCCCACCAAGAAGGCGTCTCCGCAAGGCCGGGGACGTAGCGGAGCGGCAGACGAGTCAACAGCCGCCGCGCCGCGCGACACGCTCCACCGCGGCAAGTACTGTTGCCGCGGGAGCACCTCACGCTGCTGCGGCAACTGGAGCGGGGTCTTGCCGGACCACCGCTTCTTCTCCTGCTGCTTCTCCCGCCGCGGCGGCAGCCGGAGCGGGGTCGTCTCAGACCACCGCCACTGTTCCCGCCAAGCGGCCAAGGGAAACTACTCCTCCGCCTCCTCGCGCCGGACGTGAGCCGGACTTCGACTTCTCCGCGTTCAGCTCCGACGAGGAAGGAGAAGAGTAAGATTCTCTTGTTGTACTTGTAGTTCTTCAATTCTTGCTGTTTTGTCTTGTATCTCATTTGCTTTACTCTGAACTTGTTCCTTTTTAGGACTCTGGCCCAGAGAGCAGCGAAGAGAGCCAAGGTCCCGGTGATTATCATCAAGGACGAACCCACCGCGACAGCAGGGGGTGCGTCCGAGACAACCTTGTCGGACCCGGCAACTGTTCTCCAGAGCAGCCCCCAGCATAAGTATATGGTTCACTTTCCGCTGTTAGGCGCGCATGGATACTCTTTCTTTGCTGACATCTGACTGTTGGTTTGTGTAGGAGCAGGGCAGCCCCACCAGGAGCGCCCGGAGGCCGCCCCCGGAATGCCAAGGGAGAGTCCTCCGGCAAGGGAGAGTTCTCCGGAAAGGGTGAAGTCTCCGGCAAGGGAGAGTTCTCCGGCAAGGGACAGCACCAGCGGCCCCCCGGCGGCAGAGACCACGACTGTAGAACCCGGTACAAGTAATCTTCTCGCTTCAAAACTTCCCTTGGGTTCTTCTTCTTTTTGGGTATTCGCTTGACTTTTCTCCCTTTTCCGGCCGTCAGACCCATCTGCTGCGGAGCCGATGGAGACCGAGGTTGCCGCCAACGACGCCGCTGCCACCGAAGAAGCAACCGGTGCTGACGATCCCGCCGGCGCAGAGGCTGCCAAAGCTGCCGCCGCAGAAGGAGGCGGGGGTCTGGCGATCGCACTAACGGCCCTGAGGCCGCAGGAGCGCCAGGCGCTATGCCGACCGCCGATCCCTCCGCCGCTGCCGCAGCGTCAAACTCTGAAGAGCCCCAGCCAGGCGTCTACTTGAAGGTCGGTGATGGCGTCTTCATCAACCTCCCCTGGGCGTCGAGCTCCAGGACGCCGGTCGAGGGAGAGAGCTTCGACGGAGAGGTGCTCGCCTCCGCTGGGCTGACGTTGGTTGACGCGCCGAGCAGCAGCAGCAGCGAGCCTGAGGAGGAGCGGCTGCTGCGGAAGCTGTTGTCGCTCTACCGCGCGCGGCAAGCCAAGCTGGAATCCCGCGAGGCGCTTGTCGCGAAGGCAGGAGCGGACATCGAGAAGCGCGCGGAGGAGCTCCGGGGTCTCAACCAGGAAGCTCTCCGGTCCCTGGCAGAGGAGCGGGAGCAACTCGCCGAGGAGCAGAAGTCCTTCCTCCTCGGGAAGGCCGAAGTTGAAGAGCAACAGCGGCTTGCCGCTGAGAAGCTGTCTGCGCAGGAGGGCGAGCTGGTGCAGCGGAAGGTCAACCTTGACGCCCACGAGGAGGAGCTTGCCGCGCGCGTGCAAAAATTCGGCGGAGCCCTTAAGCAAGCAGAGGATGCTGCCGCAGTTGCCAAGGCCGCCAAGAAGGAGCTGGAGACGAAGGTGGCGCAGCTGGAGGCCGATCTCAAGGCGAGTGGTGAACAGCTTGCCGCGCTTAAGCGTGAGCGGGAGAAGGACGCCCACAGCAACTCAGAGCTGCAGGTTCGTCTCGCCGAGAAGGGCAAAGAGCTTAGCGCCGCCAAGGACTCCAACGCAGATCTTGAGTTGAAGCTGACCACTTTGACCAAGACGCTGGACGGCGCCAGGGAACAGGTGGTGGCCTTGAAGGAGGAGATCAAGGCCGACAAGGCGCTGCTGGCGAGTGCTGCCGCCGGCCAGAATGCTTTTAGGGAGAATGTGGAGCACTGGACGGAGGGTCTCGTGAATGTTGCCGCAGACATTGACAGGGAGCTGGCGTGGCTAGGGATGGAGGATCTCGGGTATCCCTCCGACGAGAACCTCCAACCCAGCGCCAAGCTCATCTTGTTCTTCAAAGGCGTGGCGATGGCCCTCCAGCGACTCCGGGAGAGGATCCCAAAGCAGCTGGCCGACGAGTCGCGCAAGATCTGCGCGGGAGCTCTTCAAAAGGTGTTGGTGAAGGTTGCCTTCCGCAACCCGGGCCTCAACCTCACCAACATCCTCAAGACCCTGCCGCCGGATGCTGATCTGGAAGCGCTCAAGACCCTTGTCGCGCCCATTGTGGACAAGGTGAGCGGGATCAAGAGGATTGAGGGCGATCGCATAGACTAGGCCGCCCGTTTTCTTCTTTTCTTGTCGCTGCTGGTCATGTTATGAGAACAATCTGTTAGAGCCGCGACAAGCTACCTTGTAATATAACTCTATTCCGGGTAATGATTGCAATGTTATTCCCTTTACTTGATTCCTCCCTTTGTATGTTTTTGTCCTACGCTTTTAGGGAACTTGCCGGTGCAGGCACCTTAGCCGCGAGCGCTAAGTGTGGGACGTCAGCAGCCTGCTGGCGGTGCTGCTACCGACAAGAAACCTTGTCGCAACTAGTCGCAGCTCACTTAAGTTGTTGAGCGGACTCGAAACAAAGTAAGGGCGCAACTAGCTACGAGTTGGTTCCTCCGCGCACAGGTTTTCCATACAAAGTGCGGTCGTTCAAGGGAGATAACTTAAAAATTTTAAAAATCTGATTGCTCAAACTTTGGAAACTTAGCTTTTCTGTTGTTTGCTTCCCGGTAAGGCGAAACTTTCTTAAATGACGTCTGGTCCATACCATTATCTTCTCCTTTCCCCTCCGGCAAACTTGTGGGCGAGGGAACCTTCCTTTCCTTGAGAAAAAAGAAAGAGGAGAAAATAAAGATATGGAGCCTTACGGCTCGTTATTGCTTACCGGGGAGTAGGTGCTGCACAAAGTGTCAGATCACATATGCAAAAAATAGAAAGCATGAAATTGACAAGATGTGCGGAGCATATGAGCTTTACTTATGCACGGGGTCTGCGCCCGGCTTTGTACAAAGGATTACATGCAACAGCGGCAAGACTTGTACAAAAGGTGGTTGTCGGAACAGGTTCCGGCAACCGCGCCTTACGGGTAAAACTTACGAAGATGCTCAATGTTCCAGGAATTGCTCACCGGAATGCTATCTTCGGTCTCAAGGCGGACAGCGCCAGGCCTAGTGACTCGTTTCACCCGGTAAGGGCCTTCCCACTTCGGCGTCAACTTGTTGGAATTCTTGGCGGACTGAACACGCCAAAGAACAAGGTCGCCTTCCTTGATACTTCTGGCATTAACTTTGCGGCTATGGTAGCGGCGCAAAGCTTGCTGGTAGCAAGCAGCTCGTACAGCAGCCTGAAGACGGTCTTCCTCAAGGAGTAGTGCGTCATCTTGTCGTAGCTGCTCTTGCTCAAGCTCATCATAAGCGAGCACTCGAGGTGACCCGTATACGAGTTCCGTGGGGAGAACTGCCTCTGCTCCATAGATTAGAGCGAAAGGTGTCTGGCCAGTGGCTCGATTTGGCGTCGTCCTGATCGACCAAAGAACCACCGGCAGCTCCTCGATCCAGTTTCTTCCGCACTTGTGCAGCCTGTCGAAAGTCCTGGTCTTGAGCCCACGCAACACTTCAGCATTTGCCCTCTCCGCTTGACCGTTGCTTCTCGGGTGAGCAACAGAAGCGAAGCAGACCATGGCGCCAAGATCTTGGACGTACTGCATGAAGGTGCGGCTCGTGAATTGTGTACCGTTGTCGGTGATTATCCTGTTAGGGATCCCGAAGCGGCAAACAATCGACCTGAAGAACTTGACTGCTGACTGTGCTGTCACCTACCTCACTGCTTCCACTTCCGGCCACTTTGTGAACTTGTCGATTGCAACGTACAAGTACTCAAAGCCCCCGACTGCTCGGGGAAAGGGGCCGAGGATGTCGAGCCCCCAGACCGAAAATGGCCAGGATAAAGAGATCGTCTGGAGAGCTTGAGCTGGTTGGTGTATCTGCTTGGAATGGAAATGGCACGCTTCACACTTGGTTACTTTTGAAGTTGCATCCTGGAGGGCTGTCAGCCAAAAGAAACCTTGCCGGAATGCTTTGCCGGCAAGTGCTCTTGCGCCAATGTGGTGACCACATATGCCTCCATGTATCTCTGCCAACAGCTTTTGTCCGTCTTCCTGGTGAATACACTTCAATTTCACACCGTTGAGTCTTCTTCTGTACAGTGTGTTGTCGACAAACTGGTACATACTTGACTGTCGGGCTACTCTTTCCGCTTCTTCTTACTCTTCGGGAAGTTCTCCTGTCTGAAGGAAACGGACAATCTGTTGTGCCCATGCTGGAGATTGTGGCTCGACAACAAGGACTAAAGGCAAATCTGCCGCTGCGGGAACATCCGCTTCTACGGCGAGAACCCGCGGCTCTGCCGGAGCTTGACGTTCCCCGGCAAGCTTGCCGGAGCAAAACTTGTCGGGAGCTTCTGCTTCAACGGAACAAACCCTAGGGCTTGCCGGAGCAGACTGCTCCTTAGCGCTCTTGGCGTTGATCTTGGGGACCTTCTTGGCGGCGGCTTCGGGAAGCTCTGCCGGAAAATAGTCACAAGAAATCAACTTCCTCTTCTTGCTCTGTCCAGTTGATGGCGTTACAGACGGTTGAGTCTGCTTGAGCACAAAGATCCCTGGTTCCACAGGTAACTTAAGTGCGGCGCACTTTGATAGGCCATCGGCAATGGCATTCTGAGCTCTTGGAACATGCTCCATCTGTAGGCCGTCAAAGTGCTCTTCTAGCTTTCTCACTTCGTCGATGTAGGCTTCCATCAACGGACTCTGATAGCTCTTGTTCACTTGGTGGACGACAAGCTGCGAGTCACCCCTGACAATGAGCTTCTTGATCCCAAGGTCTGCCGCGATCCTGAGACCGGCAAGCAAGCCTTCATACTCTGCAGTATTGTTTGTTGCTTGCTCCTTGGGAAAGTGCATCTGGACTACGTACTTGAGGTGCTCTCCGGTGGGTGCGACAAGCAGCACGCCAGCGCTGGCGCCTTGCAGCGAAAAGGCACCATCAAAGTACATCAGCCACTCTTTGCTTGCTTCCTCGACGGGGATGCTCGTTTCTGGAATTTCTTCATCTGGTGTTGGCGTCCATTCTGCTATGAATTCTGCCAATGCTCTGCTTTGGATAGTTGAAGCACTCTCAAACTTGAGGCCAAAGCTTGACAATTCCAGTGCCCACTCAACAATCCTGCCTGTCGCTTCTGGATTCTGTAGTATCCTCTTCAGCGGAAAACGAGTGACAACTGTGATCTCATGTGCTTGGAAGTAATGGCGCAGCTTTCTTGAGGCCATGAGAAGGCCGAAAAGCAATTTCTGCACGCCAGAGTACCTTGACCTAGCCCCCTGCAGAAGGGAACTGACAAAGTAAACTGGGCGTTGTACCATTCTCTTTTGTATCTCCTCGTGCGTCTGCGCAGATCCATCCTTGTCGGGACCAGAGCTTGTCGGGGAAGCCCCCTGCTTGTCGCTGGATGCGCCTGCCGTGGTTGCTGGCTCGTCATCTGCCTCCCTCTCTGCTACTAACGCAGCACTAACCACTTGATTGGTTGCCGCTATATACAGCAGCAACTTCTCTTGTGGCTTAGGTGCGACAAGTGTTGGAGGGGAGGACAGGTATCTCTTCAAGTCTTGCAGCGCAGCCTCCGCTTCCGGAGTCCATTTCATTGGACCTGCATTTTTCAATATTTTGAAAAACGGCAGGGCGCGCTCAGCAGACCTAGAGATAAACCTGCTGAGAGCAGCCACGCAACTGGCAAGTCTTTGTACATCCTTGACGCGCTTTGGTGCTTCAATCTGCTCAATGGCCTTGATCTTGTCGGGATTGGCTTCGATTCCCCGCTGAGACACGAAGAACCCGAGAAGCTTGCCGGAGGGGACTCCAAACACACACTTCTCGGGGTTGAATTTAGGCTGATCTTGCGCAGATTTGCAAAGGTCTCGTCTAAATCTTGAATCAGAGTTGCCTTGTCCTTGCTCTTGACCACTATGTCATCCATGTAAGCTTCCACATTTCTGTGTATTTGTGGCTCAAGAGTGACATGGACTACCCTTGCAAATGTTGAACCAGCATTTTTTAAACCGAAAGGCATCCGTATGAAACAGTACGTGCCACATGGAGTGGATGAATGCGGTCTTCTCCTCATCCTCTTCTGCCATGAAGATCTGATGGTATCCTGAGTATGCGTCAAGATATGAAAGCAAGTCACATCCGGCCGTGGAGTCAACAATCTGGTCAATGCGCGGCAGAGGAAATGGGTCTTTGGGACAAGCTTTGTTAACATCGGTAAAGTCGATACAAAGTCTTCCATTTCCCGTTCGCCTTGCCGCACGACTACAGGATTGGCCAACCACGTAGGATGGAGCACTCCTCTGACAAGGCCTGCTGCTTCCAACTTCTTGATTTCTTCTGCGATGAATTCTTGGCGCTCCACTGCTTGCTTCCTGACCTTCTGCTTGACGGGCCGCGCATGAGGACAAACGGCAAGATGGTGCTCAATTACTTTCCTGGGAACACCGGGGATGTCAGACGGTTGCCACGCAAACACGTCGACGTTCGCCCGCAGGAAAGCAATGAGCGCGCTTTCCTATTTAGGTCGAGAGTGGCACTGATGGTGAAGGTACCACCAGTGCCGTCCTCCTTGGCGGACACCTTCTTGGTCTCTGGCGAGCTGCCATTGTCTTCTTACACTTGCCGGTGGAGCTCGATGGTGCGTCCTCGACGGCAGCGCAGCACTCCGAAGAGGTGCGCTTGCCGGAGTGGGCATCAGAACTCTTGCCGGACTTGGTCTTTCTTCCCCCCGGGAGCTTCAACGGCAGGTGACTTGCGATCTGTTGCGGCTGCCGCTTCCCGGTAGATCTTGTCGGTGCAGATAAGAGCATCCTTCTTGTCGCCAGGGACAGAGATGACGCTTATCGGGCCTGGCATCTTCAGCATGTTATATGCGTAGTGAGAGCCTGCCATGAACTTGGCGAGTGCTGGACGGCCGAGTATCCCATTGTAAGGCAATGGAAAATCGGCAACGTCAAAAGTGACCCTCTCAGTCCTGAAGTTCACCTCGCTGCCAAATGTTACTAGCAACGTGACCTTCCCCTTCGGCTTGCTCCTTCCCGAGTTGATTCCTTGGAATGTGCCGGTCTCTTCAAGCTCACTGTCAGGGATCTGGAGTTTCTGGAGTACAGCGGAGGAGATCAGGTTCAAGCCGGCCCCGCCGTCAACTAGCATCTTAGTGACCTTGAGGTTGCGGATAGTTGGTGAAACCAACATCGGCAAGCACCTGACCGCAGTTGTGCGATCAGGGTGGTCCCCAATATCAAAGATGATAGGCGTGCTGGACCATTTCAGAAGCTTGCGTGACTCGACAGGTGGTTCCGCCGCATTGACTTCCCGCACCCACTGCTTGAGTCGGCGGTGTGAAGTATGCAGAGAAGCACCGCCGTCAACGCACAAGACCTCTGTGGCTTTCTGGAACTCCTGCTCACTGGCCTCGACACCATCCATGTCTTCGTCGTCGTCGTCATCTTCATCCTTATCGCGGCCGCGGGGAGGTCTGTCTCCTTGCCGCTGCTTGGCCTTGCCGCGGCGTCCTCCCCGGCCGGCGCGCTTCTTGCCGGATTCTCCAGCGCCTCCTTGGGCCCTCTCCTTGTCGCGTCGCTCGTATTCAGCCTTTTGCTGCTGGACAAGCTGCTCGACCTGCTTGCAGCTCTAGAGGTCATGGCCCTTGGTGCGGTGGATCTTGCAGTACTACTTGTCGGTGCCATCCTGCTTGTCGGCGACCGCCAGAGTCTGGCAGTTGGTGCATGCGGCAATCTCCTTGCCGGAGCTACCAGCTTTGGCTTTCTTGGCGCCACCTTCGTTGCCGGACTGCTCAATGACTAGCACATCTTTGCCTTTCTTCTTCCTGTTGTTCCGCCGCCGGTTTTTCTTTGCCGGGGCAGCATCCTCGCTGTCAGATCCTCCTGCTCCTGTATTCTCTCCGGGGAGTTTCCTCCCTTCCTCAACACGTGCACACTTGTCGGCCAGGGCATACAGCTCACTGACATCTCTGATCTTGCACATCGCCATCTCCTCCCGCATCCTGCGGTTACGCACATTCTGATGGAATGCGCTGATGACCGCGGCAGGGTGGACATCTGGGATGTTGTGCTGTACACGGCTGAATCTCTGAATGTACTTGCGCAGGGGCTCTCCTTCCTTCTGGGCGAGCAGATGAAGGTCACTCTCTTGGCCATGAGGTTTGTGGCCGCCTGTAAAGGCGCCGACAAACTGATGGCATAGGTTTTCCCAGGAGGATATGGAGTCGTTCGGCAAGTGCATGACCCAGGACCTGACGTTGGGCTTGAGCACCAACGGGAAGTAGTTGGCAAGGATCTTGTCGTCCCGCCCCCCGGCAGCCTGCACCGCGATGGTGTAGATGCTGAGGAACTCCGACGGATGCGACTTGCCGTCGTACTTCTCTGGTACGTCTGGCTTGAAATTCTTCATGCTGGGCCACTGGACTTGCCGCAGCTCACGAGTAAACGCAGGGCAACCTACCGCGTACGGCAAGTCGCCTGGTTCCCCTGGCGCATGCATGTCGACAGAGGGCCCAGCGCGCTGGTCCGATTGACGTCGCGCTTCTCTTCGGCACTCGATGCGAGTACGAGCGTCTTCTTGCTGTCGTTCGTGAAGAACTTGGCGCTGATCGCGACGAGCTCGTGGATCTGATGACGCGGTGGAGTCGCAATCGAGGTGGATCCGGCGAGTCGGCGATCTTGGCCTTCGGGGCGGAGAGTGCACAGTGGTTGCACCCCCACCGGTCTTGTCGCCCCCGGCTCATGCCTAGCTGACTTGCCGCGGCTGCGACGTGCTCGGCTGCCGCTGAGTGTCGCCGTTGGCGAAGCCAATGAGACTCTGAATGGTGGCCCTCCAGTCGTCGATCTTGTCTGCCGTTGGAGGGTAGTCCAGGAGCAGTTGAGCTCGCGCCAAAGCTTCTGCTGTAGTGGCGGGTGGCGGTGGCGAACGGTGCGAGGAGCGGGATATGCTCGGACTTCTAACTATGTTAGAAGGAGCAGTATCCCGTCCAGGCGATCGTGCCTCGCTCGCGCCAGCATGTTGGCGTGCATGCTGGTCTTGAGCACTCCGAGATCCACCAGCTCGATCTTGGTCCAGCAAACGCATGGTACCGTGAGTACCATGACGCTGCCGGTCCCGCGCCTCCTGAGATGGGCGCGGTGCATGTATGGACGCCGAGGTCTTGGAGTGCGCCCGGTCGTTGTGGGAGCCGGCTACGCCGCCGATGGGTAGCGCAGCCTTGTCCTTGGACCTGGCAGCACCGTGAGCTCCCTCGTCGACGGCCGTTCTTCCGCCGGCGTCTGCCCCATCAGCCGTTTGCTCCGGCGGTGGTGGGTTCGGCGCGGACGGAGCAGCCGCCTCTGAAGCCTTGTTCTTCGGCGGCATATCGATGAAGATGATGAAGATCTAGCTCGTGTGAACGCCGGATCTGGTTCACACAACCTCGATGCCCCTACCTGCCGCGCCAAAGATGTCGGGGGACTAATCCACGAGAACCTATGGGACCGGCGGACCGAGTCCCTTTCGGTTCGGCGGGGGCGAGGGTCGCGCGAAGAGCGGATCGAGGCGAAGCACACGAGCAGTTTACCCAGGTTCGGGCCGCACGGATGCGTAAAACCCTACTCCTGCTTTGTGGTTTGTATTGAGTTCTTGCTCGGGAGCGCGGAGTGCTACAGTACACCCCAGAAGCTAACGAGACCGAGCGTGAGTGTTCTCTTCCTCTCCCACCCCCCTCTACGTTGCGCATGGGCCTCCTTTTATATGCTCAAGGGGTCACCGACAGGTGGCAACGTAGACAAGGGTAAAAATGGAAAGGTGTTGCGGTAGGTACAGCTACCTGCTACAGTGCATCATACCTAACCCTGACGGCAGGGGACAAGGGCATTAAATGCCCGTCTGTGTCGCCTAAATAGTGCAAAAGGGACCGTCAGGGACGCCACCGCTCGCCACGATGGGAATCTTGTCAGCGCCGCTTGCCACCGCGCACCGCTGGCTGCACAGCCTCCAGCCACGTACGCCTAGAAGGGTCCCAGAGCGACACGTTGGTGGATGTGCTGGAGTGCGGGCACAGAGTGGTGGCTTGCCGCGGCAAGCGCCTTGCCGCGGTCGTTGTCTTGTCGTGTCCGGGAGCTTGTCGCTCACCGGGCCTTGCCGGGACGCGTGGCGCGTCACGGCAAGCTCCTTGAGATGCCTTGGTTGGCCTTCCCGGCAAGCTCCTCTTGCCGGGGTCTTGAGATGCCTTGGTTGGCCTTCCCGGCAAGCTCCTCTTGCCGGGGTCTTGTCTCCTTGGCTTGGATACTTTGTCCTTGAATGGCTCCAAAGGAACCACGGAGGACCTTGGCGGTCACCCGGCAAGCCTTGCCGCGGGATGCTGCGACTGCCCGTGCACAAGTTCGGGATACTAGGGTACCCCTACTCTAGTACACCGACAGTCACAATGCCTCTGGAATGGAAGAAAAGAAGGTACATCATCAGAATAAGAGAACGGAGAAAGAAATGACAACTCTCGCAAATAAAATTGAAAGAGCATGCTTATGAAGAAAAAGTTGAACGGAGTTGTTGGAAAACCAACAACGAAAAGAGTAAGCTTGTTGTGGGCTTATGGAAAACATCTCAAAATCTTGAGGTGAAATTCTGCCACTAACGAAAAAAAATAGATTGGATTGATATGAACAAGGAGACAAGAAACTTATTTCAACGGCAGGATAAATGAAAACTTGGGTCATTTATAAGCACCATAATTAGCAACAATCCTTAGGGAAAGCTTTAGGTGAAATATAACCCAATATAACTCCAATGAAGAGATTGATGGATTTAAAATACCTGATTCTTGATAACTTTTGAATCATGAAACACGAAGGGAAATTATCAAGAAAGACATAACACCACCTCAAAATATAAGGTAGAAAGAATTGCACTTCATTATGCAAGATGAAGAATACTTGAGCTCCTTTGAAAAGAATCTCGATGAATACTTCGAGAAGGAATTAAATCCTTGACGAACCATCATGTAGAGCCTCCATGAAGAACTCCGGTAATAAAAGAATGATCAAACGAAATGAAGGATGAAAAGAATAAGGTTGAAGCCTTGCAATGATAAGATAGATCTTCATGATGATGAGAGCTTGGAACTCCGGGAAAAGAAAAGATGAACCAATTGAAACTGAGAATTTGATGAACCTCTGGAATAAGGAATTGAATTTACTCGATGAAACAAGAATAAGAATTACATTATGCTTATCCTTCACCAAATTAAATTGATGACAAGCAACAGATTTGGCATACTACTTATTCTCGAAGAAAGTATTAAGATAGATATAGTGTAAACTTGAGAAGGTCTTCGAAGAACCACCGGTAGGATTGAAACAATGAATAAATTGATATGATAACGAAGGAAGAGAAGTCTTGAACGAACCACCGTAAGAACTGAAAATGGAAGTAGCAAAGGCATAATTCACTGGGAAGAATTGGATACCGAAGAAGATACTATAGGGGATTTTGATACAAGTAAACGAAGAGGTCCCGAGCTGATTAGAGGATACTTGAATGATGCACCGGTATGATTTGGAGAATGTGAGATGAACGCTGGAAATGAATAATTCTGAGATGAAGGCTCCGGGGAATCAAACTGGAAAGACTTCTGAATTACTCCGGATGGGTGAATAGAATTCGCACAATGGAAAACAATTATGAGAGGATGGCAACAAGCTATAACCATGAATCTTTGGAAGAACGGGTAAGAATTTAAGAGGAACTCTTCTTCGGTCTTCAAAATTCGAGAATGACGACGAGAAACACCACCTTGAGTTGTTGAGGCACTCTAGAATGGAAATTAGAAAGGTTGAACCAATGATGAAAAGAATGCGAAAGATCTTGGAGAAGGCATTTGACTGATGATAACTCATTCTTATGTCAAACTTGGAAAATGAATTTGATAGTAATTCTGAGAAAATTAGAAGAGTCAGGTAAGATCCTGGGAAAAAACATGTGGGTTAGGGCACACTCAAAAGAACCACCATTGAAGATATTGCTTGAAAAGAGAGATTGCGCCGGTTGAATTAAATGGCCTGAATGAGATAACAACCTAGAAATAGGTTGAACGGATCTTGAATGAAAAGACCAGTCTTCTGAGATAACTTCAGCCCTCCAGATAACATGAATAACAAGAGGTGGATGATTAACAGATGCACCGACATAAGAAAGTATATGAAAGGAAGAAAGGGATATGGTCAACATCTAAAGCTTGAATTGAATCCACCGGAGAAGAAAATGATAACAAGGAATGGTAAACTTGAAGAACATCTTCATGAGAACCACCGGGTAAGAACATTGACGGAAAAGAATGGAGAAACTTACCATCAATAAAAGGATACTTGATTAAGAAATCTGAGTCCTTGAAGAAACAAGGGGTGGGGGGGGGGGAAAAACAAAGGAAACTTGGGACGGATGAAACAAACAACGTTGAGAAGACTTGAGTTGATCTTGCGGATGTTGAAAAAGATCGGATCCACTTGAAGAGAAACACCAATGAAAGGATTGACATGACAATCTCGATTATCATGAAGGATTAGTATTCACATAGAAATATGAGAACACTGCTTAGGGAAGGTATGGAATCAACACTTGACATTGAAGCAAATTGAATACCACAACAAAAATAAAAACAAAGGATTGACTTAGGAAATAAGCCGGAAACAAACATATGATAGATCCCATATTGTATCATGTGTCTGTTGGAAAGATATTCTAGGAGCTACTTGAATTCCCACTTATAAACGCCCGAAACTTTCTGGTTATGCAATCAGGTGTTGGGGATACAGGGGAAGCATAATATCTCTCCCAAAACTAACAAATCCTACATCCAGCTGTATCCATCCTTCAACAAATAACCAAGAAACCTTCGGAAATCGTTTACCTCAACCTTCGAAAAGCATTATACGAGTTATGGCAATACTCCCGAACTCCCGCCCCAGTATTGGGTGGCGTCGAGGTTATCTCACCAACAACTGCATAAAAGAGATTTTCAATATCGGCGAACTCAGGTATTCCAGAACTGCAACGATAAAATTGGGACGACAACACCTCGGAGCTCAACTCCCCGGGACACTGCCACAACCCCTAAATGTCAGGAGGCAACAAGAACAATGTTCTCATCACAAAAATATCAGAACGATTCCAAGATACCCGCGTGATCCTAAATTTTTTTTCGTGAAATTTGAGGAGAGAAGAGTCAAAACTCTACGTCAGGCCTCACCAGAGCGACGAAGGGACTCAGGAGTAAAAAGAATCCTTCTCTCTGATATATATAATCCTATAAGACTCAAAATATTTTTCTAGACTCAACAACGTCAGCGATTCGATCAAGCAGGGGGCTCCTAAGTCGGGGAAGGCTCTGATTACCAACTTGTAACACCCACGATGCAGCTATATCTCCCACGTGTCGGAGCATGACTTAGAGGCATAACCGCATAGTAGGCATGTTGCAAGAGGGGTAATCTTTACACATCCCATGTACTAAATAAGAAAGGGATAAAGAGCTGGCTTACAATCGCCACTTCACACAATACATAAATATAGCATTACATCATCCAGAATACAATCAAGGTCCGACTATGGAACCAACATAAATAAAGACAACCCCAAATGCTAGATCCCCGATCGTCCCAACTGGGCTCCACTACTGATCAACAGGAAAACGAAACATAACAACGAAAAGATCTTCATCGAGCTCCCACTTGAGCTGGGTAGCATCACCTGCATTGGTATCATCGGCACCTGCAACTATTTGGAAGTATCTGTGAGTCATGAGGACTCAACAATCTCACACCCGCGAGATCAAGACTATTTAAGCTTATGGGTAGGAGAAGGTAGTGAGGTGTAGCTGCAGCAAGCGCTAAGCATATATGGTGGCTAACATACGAAAATAAGAGCGAGAAGAGAAGCAATGCAATGGTCATGAACTAGAAGTGATCAAGAAGTGATCCTGAAACTACTTACGTTCAAACATAACTCCAAAGCCGTGTTCACTTCCTGGGCTCCGCCGGAAAGAGACCGTCACGGCTACACATGCGGTTGATTCATTTTAATTAAGTTTAGTGTCAGGTTTTCTACAACCGGATATTAACAAATTCCCATCTGCCCATAACCGCGGGCACGGCTTTCGAAAGTTCAAAACCCTGCAGGGGTGTCCCCACTTAGCCCATCACAAGCTCTCACGGTCAACGAAGGATATTCCTTCTCCCAGGAAGACCCGATCAGACTCGGAATCCCGGTTACAAGACATTTCGACAATGGTAAAACAAGACCAGCAAAGCCGCCCAATGCGCCGACATCCCGATAGGAGCTGCACATATCTCGTTCTCAGGGCAACACCGGATGAGACATCCTACGAGTAAAACCAAACCTCAAGTTTCCCCGAGGTGGCCCCGCAGTCTACTCGGTTCGGACCAACACTTAGAGAAGCACTGGCCCGGAGGGTTTAAAATAAAGATGACCCTCGGGAGAGCGACTCCCAAGGGAAAAGTAGGTGGTGGTGAGGCAAATGGTAAAACGAAGGTTGGGCCTTGCTCGAGGAGTTTTATTCAAAGTGAACTGTCAAGGGGTCCCCATAACACCCAACCGTGCAAGGAACGCAAAATCAAGGAACATAACACCGGTATGACGGAAACTAGGGCGGCAAGAGTGGAACAAAACACCAGTCATAAGGCCGAGCCTTCCACCCTTTACCAAGTATATATATGCATTAATGTAAACAAGATATATATAATAATGATATCCCAACAATAACCATGTTCCAACATGGAACAAACTTCATCTTCACCTGCAACTAGCAACGCTAGAAGGGGGGCTGATCAAAGCGGTAACATAGCCAAATAACGACTTGCTAGGAAAGGTGGGTTAGAGGCTTAACGTGGCAATATGGGTGGCATGATATAGCAAGTGGTGGGTATCGCGGCACAGCAATAGAGTGAGCAACTAGCAAGCAAAGATAGAAGTGATTTCGAGGGTATGGTCATCTTGCCTGAAATCCCACAAGGAAGAAGAACGAGTCCATGAAGAAGACAAACGGACGTAGTCGAATGGATCCTCACAACTCCGGAACGAAACCGAAGCTAACGAGAGAAGCAACCCGGAAAGAAGCAAGTAACATAGTAAACAACCATCACATCAACATGGCATGATGCATAACCAAGTATGATGCATGTCCGGTTTAATGAAGCATGGCATGGCAAAGTGCACAGCAATCCTACAAATTTAGTGGAGCTCAATATGCAACTCCGTTGCATATTGACGGAACACCCCATGACTTATTTAGTTCACTCTCGTTTATATACCTAACAATATTAAATGCTGTTAAACATGCCAAGAGGTGAAGCATAATAAAACTACCTAACTAGGCAAGTTTAAATGAGGCCGGAAACAACAAACAACCATTCCGGAAAATCCTCATAAGCATATTAGATTTGGTACTGTTCTGTCCTAAAGAATATTTTAGAATTGTTGAACATGCAAGATGAGTGCACCATGTTAAACTAGGCATTTTTCTACCCCAAATGCATATAAAGTTTATTAAGTTTGGAGCTACGGTTATTTAGTTATGAATTAAAGCATTTTAGCATGGCAATATAGCTAAAAGAACAAACAGCAAGTCTAACATTTTAAAAATGGTTGAAAATTGGATATTATTAATCTATAAAAAAATCTAAACATTTTTCATATATAAAATTTTTACATGTGATGCATAGATTGTGAGATATTAAATGTATGAACATGAGGGTCTTTTCTGTAAAACAACGTTCTCTGGAATATTAGGAAAAACGTAGATCTGGAAAAAAACATGAACGGGCCACAACAGAGGCCGGCCCAACAATGCACAGGGTGAGGGCGCTGGATCTGAGGCTCACCAGGCCTCATGGGCCGGCTCGGTGAGGAGGCTGGACGCAGGCTGGCAGATTTGGGCCGGCTCACTGGAGCGGTGCGGCTGGCCTCGCGAGGGGGCGCGCTCCTCTCTGGTCAATGCGAGGGGATCGAGCGAGCGAAGCAGGGGAAGGGTCAACACGGCTGCACGACTGCAGCCTCCTCCTCTCGACAAAAAGGAAGGAGCGGGACTTGGCGGCGCCAGGCGACGGGGGTCCGGTCGGGACGGCGTACTCCGGCGAGGCAAGGTCCGGCAGGAGTCGCGGGCTCTAGATCCAGCAGTGGGGCGAGCTGCAGGAGGTCAGCGCAGTGGGGCGCTGCACTTGCCGACGCGGACGGCAGAAGTACGGCGGCGCTGGCATTGAGTACATGGCGCGGTGGGGCGGCGACGAGTCTTGGCGGGAACGGTTCGAGGAGCTCGAGGACGACGACGTCCAGGCGCGAGAGGCGAGGATGGCCGGCGCAAACTCCTCGGGGGCTCCCTGTTGCACAAACACCAAGCACAGGTGAGAGAGGGAGGAAAGAAAGAAGAGGAAGGGAGGGGCAGGGGCGCAGGGGTCCTGCTAAAAGGTTGTTGCCGGCGACGGGAAGGTCCTCGCCTGACGACAGCGGGGCTGCTGCTTGCTCTGGGAGAGAAGCTGGATATGGGCATGTGGCTGGAGACGACGCTGGGTGCCTGGGCCTGCGGTTCGAGCAGAGGAGTTCGGTGGGGGGGGTTCGATGGGTGGATCGGGAAGGCAGGGGAGTACCCCGATTGGAGGGACGGGGAAAACGAGGTGGATCTCGCGGCTGGCGGCGGGACGGGACTGATGGGATAAGCTCCCTAGATCCCTAGGATCTAGGGTTGTCCACTATATAAAGCAAATAGGTTTTTTTGACTAGGGACTAATCTGGCCCTTCGATCGTAATTGAATGGACGAGAAAAGTAGGTTAGGGAGTCCAATAAACAAAATGGTGATGTTTTCTAGATATTTGGGGATGATCCGGACCCAACGGTGACGACTGCTCGGGTCAGGTTTGGGACAACTTTCGGACGCGCGCGAGGGATCAATGCACCGCGCAAGGAGGGGTCAGGCTGGGCCTAGGTGGACTATGAAGAAGGACTTGGGCTGAGAGGAAAGAGGGGGAATGCAGCCCGACAACTGTTTCCGGAGACCGAAAACGTCCGATGTTTGACCGACTATATTGTCGCTATAGTTATCCATTGGGGCGTCAAACAGACTCCGAATGCGATGAAAACTTGGCAGGCAGCCTGTCTACACTATAACAACACCGCATGCCAATTTTCAACCCATTCCGAGAACATTTTCCGGCCACTTATAAAATAATATTTCGGACGTGCCGCGGGCGCGTGCAAGTGTGTTTAGGCTCAGAATGGACACGGAGAGAACCGGAAGACCCGGACGGATGCAAGTTTTGAAAAACATGATGATGCAATGCGAATGATGAAATGGCAAGATGCAACACGCAAACGAAAGACAAGGCAAAAACAGCGAATAACCGAAAACACCTAGCGCATCGGTCTCGGGGCGTCACAAGTCCACCTTTGGGGCTGAGGGTTTGTACTAGTAGCTACGTGTTTAATATCTCTCTCCCTCTCTCTGTTGTGTTCTTGAGATGTCACGATCTCGATGTATCGCGGACTTTGTTAATATAGTTGGATCATATGGTGTTTTCCCCTCTCTATCTTGTTGTGAATTGAGTTTTCCCTTTAAGATTTCGTTGTTATCGGATTGAATACTTTATGGATTTGAGAACACTTGATATATGTCTTGCATATGGATACCCGTGGTGATAATGGGGTATTATATTGATTCACTTGAGATATGTTTTGGCACTCAACTCACGGATTCCCGAGGTGACATTGGGATAATTTATGCATTGGGGTTGATGCATGTTCGTCTTTGTTTCTCCGGTAGAAATCTTGGGGCACTCTTTGAGGTTCTTTGTATTGGATTGAGTATTATGAATCTGAAATTGTTTGATGCATATCGTATAATCATCTCACGGATACTCGTGGTGACATTGGTGTATCTAGGTGACATTAGATTTTGGTTGATGTGTATCATATGATGTTATTTTAGTACAAACTCTTGGATAGATCGATCGAAATGAATAGCTTGGTGTTATTTTAGTACTAACTCTAGGATAGATTGATCGAAAGAATAGCTTTGAGGTGGTTTCGTACCCTACAAACAATTTCTTATTATGTTCTCCGCTAGATAAGAACTTTGGAGAGATTCTTCACCGCACGCTGAGGGATGGTTATATGATCGAATTATATTAGCATTGTTGAGATATTGAACTAGCAAAAGTATGAACCGTAGGCCTTGTTTTCAAGCATTGCAATACCGTTTGTGCTCACTTTTGTTTTGTGCTACCTTGCTGTTTTTTTATTGTTCCTATTACAAAATTCAATATATACTATCATTACTACACTTTTATCAATATCTCTTCGCCGAACTAGTGCACCTATACAAATTACCATTGTATTTGGTGTGTTGGGGACACAAGAGACTTTTTATTATTTGGTTGCGGGGTTGTTTGAGAGAGACCATCTTCATCCTACGCCTCCCATGGATTGATAAACCTTAGGTTATCCACTTGAGGGAAAATTGGCACTGTCCTACAAAACTCTGCGCTTGGAGGCCCAAAACAAGTCTACAAGAAACAAGTTGTGTAGTAGACATCACCACTCCAGACGACCCCTCTCGAAGTGGTGGGACTCCTCATATATCTCCTAAATCCTCACATGTGCGGCGCCGTGTGCTGTGGCCACGGCAGTGGTAAGGCTCTTTGCATGCTCGAAGAGGTGCTCCTCCTCCTCCCATAGGAACTCGATGTAGCGTGCAAGGTCGCTGACGCACATGAGGGCCCCCACCTCCCCCTCCCGCCTTCGGGTGGCAGTGGCGGAGCGAGTGATGACCCCGGCGGTCGACAATGGGCTGCCGACCATGGTGGCTGACGATGGGCTGGAAGGCACGACCACCATCTGCCGCCTTCGGGCCGTGGTGGCGGAGCGGGTGATGGCCACGGTGGCCGCCAATGGGGTGGCGGCCACGACGGACACCTCCCGCCTTCGGGCTGCGGTGGTGAAGCAGGCGTTGGCCTTGCCTTTCGATGGTGGTGTGGTGGCTATGGCGGTAGATGGTGGGGTGGCGGCAATGGCGGCCAGCAACAGCTGACGACGGGCAGCGGTAGCGGAATGTGTGGTGGGTGTTCCACGCACACCCAACAGGGACACTACACACACTACACTACGTCGGGGACTGCACCACCGCCGCGGTGTAGCCTCCCAGCTGGAGATGTCCTCTATTGACGGCGGAGTGGCCAGGCGACGATGATGGACCGGTGCCATTGGCGATTATGGGAGAAGCATACGATATAAGCTATAGGCTGGGAGGGAAAAATGCCGCGCAGGACTCGCTAGCCGTGATGATTTATATAGCAGGCCGGAAGCATTGGGATTTTGGGGGATTTCACCGAGTCGGACAGGAAGCTTGCGTGGGAACCTGCGTAGTTGGGCGGGAACGGGCTCACCACCGTTTGGCCAAAAGAACGCTCATGCACGCTGCTCAAGCTTGCGCTCGAAGCCGTCTGCGGCAGCGGGGTGACAAGACGTGCGAGAGGAGGATGAAAGGACATGTACACATACGGTTAATAAAAAACATTTGCGATTTAATTACCTACGACCCCCGTCCCAGTTTATAAGCCATCTTTGTATTTTTGTGCCAAATTTTGACTAGAGGTTTAACTAATAGAATACGAATGCATGTCACAAAAGATTATATAGTTCGATTCATATTTGAACATAGTTTCCAATTACATAATTTTTATAACATGCATTAACATTTTGTTTGTTAAATTTAAGGTCAAAATATGGCACAGAATATAAAGGGGACTAATAGATCAAGATGGAGGTAGTAGCACATGGCCACCCTTTATGCAGTGACGCAACTACTGGCTGGCTTGTAGATGACCATTCCCTGCGTGTTGAACTACTCTATGTGTGTGGTTGCTCATGATTGAGGCGGCCGCGGCGCGCTCTGCTCGCGCCCTGTCGCGTGCGCTCTGCTCTTGCGTCCCTCTAGGCGCTTTGCCCTCGTCCCTCCACGCACTTTGCCAGTGTTTGGGGCCGGCAGATGACCACGTACGTTCGTGCTGCCATTATGCATGCGGTTGCGCCGGGCGCGACGCTACGATGCAGTTACCCGCTGCAAAAACTGCCACGCAAACGCGCCGAGAATCCAGGCGGCCCGGCCCCCATTTATCTTTGCGACCATTTACCTTCATCTCTCGCGCCACACAACACAATAAGCACACCCACGATGACACATACAGAGAGGACATCCAGCGGTTCCAATGGCGCTCCCCGTGGCTCCAATGGCGCTCCCAGCGGCCAACGATGTAACATCCCAATTTTCAATTTGGATGTTATACATAGGTCATCATATGCATATCATATTTTAATTGCATTTTTTGTGATCCTAGAAATCTTAAGCAACTCAAGGACCCAAGGAGAGAGTTGGAGATTTCATTTATATTCATATTTGAATTTTTCTCAAATTTGAGAAGAGGATCAATTTGGTTTTAATATTTTTCTCTCCAAATATTTTCAATATTTAATTTTAAATAGTGAAGA
The DNA here is from genome assembly GCF_003073215.2 of Triticum urartu. Taxonomy (NCBI): domain Eukaryota; kingdom Viridiplantae; phylum Streptophyta; class Magnoliopsida; order Poales; family Poaceae; genus Triticum; species Triticum urartu. The sequence continues at coordinate 162,069,662 of NC_053023.1, read as the reverse complement.
TAATATGACTTCTTCAAAAATAGAGGAATATTGGAGGAAAATTTTTAAAATCAAATAAATATTTTATTTGGATTTTATTCGAGATTTTATTTTTGAAAATTGCATTATTAGGCCAGAAAAATGTTCACTTTGTTCTAAATATTTTATTTAGATGATGAAAATTGTTTTGGCATTTTTAGATTTTTTTATATCTATTATTAGGATTTTTATTCGGTGGAATTTTTTTAAGAAGTTCCCGCCCGACTGGGCCGAAGGCCCAGCCGAGCAAGCCGCGGCCCAGCGCCCCGCGCCGCCTTCCTCCCACCGCCGCCGTGCGTGGCACGGACGCCGAGGGGGAGTCCGTGCCGGACTCCGCCCCGGGCCGCCCCCTCCCCAAGCAAGCCACTGCCCCCGGCCTTTATAAAGGGCTGAGGCCCCGCCACCACCACCACCCCGCCGCCCGCACCCTGCCCTTCCTCGCTGAGGAGTGCCGCTGCCGCTTGCTGCATGCAGCCGCCTGCCGCGACGCTCGTCGCCGCCGCCGCACCCTGGCCCACCCTGCCGTTGCCCGTTGCCTCGCCGGAGCCACCGATTCGCCGGATCTCGCCGACCCGCCGGTTTTCTTCGTGAACCGGTAAAAAACCGCCAATTCGTTTCGGTTTTCGAACTAGATCGGTTTTTATTTTTAGGGTTAGGGATTTCTCAGTTTTTCTCGATCGGATCTATTCAACGAACATTCACCCGAACGCCTCTGTTCGCGAGCGCTTTCGTCCGTTCATCTCTGTTAGCGAACGTTTGTTTGTTAGTCTTTTCTTTTATTTTAGTGTCGGCCAGGGACCTATCCGCGATTATTTTTATTGCAGATTAGCCCCTGATATTTGAACGCTCGTAACTTTTTAAACGTTTGTCCAAATCCAGTGAAACCAACGCCAAAATATTCATATCGAACCCCTATTTCCAGTTAGTCAACTTGAACATGGTTTTGACAAATTAAAATTTGGTTGCAAGCAGATTTGATTTTGAACTTGTTTTGTCCGCAGTTTGAGTTTTGTAGCTCCGATTAGATTGTTACTTTTTGCAAATCGAAGCTCTTCTCTTGTACTTTTGATTTGGATCTTTTCTCTTGAGTTTTACCCTTGCATCTATTGCTTGAGTGCTTATGTATGTTGTTCTTTGTTTGCGATAGAGTTTCCAGAGTGCGAAGCGTGCTACTACGAGTCACTAGGGTTTTCAGATCGACAGCAAGGCAAGTAACACTTTGATCATACCCCTTTATTACCCTGTTTTTATGCATTAGTTTCAAGCCCTCAAACATTGCATGAGTAGGAACTGTTTAACATGTGGGTATTGGGAAGTAGTAGTTGAGGTAGTACCTATTGCCCTTTTCATTCAAACCCTGGGAGTTACTTCTACGTTATGCTTATACTGCTATGCTATGCTCGTAGACGTGGTTTGGTTTGAGTGATTCATGACAGTTGTGAGTATTATTATGAACTAAGGGTTTATTTAAGGTGGCTAGTTTAACACACATCTGGTGGATTGTTTGTGGGCACCTGGGGCAATCCAGTGCTGTCCAAGGAGATCCCGGGGAATCCGTGTGATCATCCTATGGTCCGCCACCCATGCTCAAAGGGATCATATTATTATTCATGCTGGAAACTTCCGTGTGCATCCACAAGCCATTATGGGCTCTGGCATAGTTTAGTATGTTGCATGACCTCTTTCAGTGGTAAACTAGCAGATGTACCCATCGAAAGGGATAATGCTTCTGAAAGACTGTGTCTCGGTCATTCGTTTCTCAAACATCATGTAGTGCGAGAAATTGAATGGAGGATATCGAGTCTTGTGGAGAAAAGTGCGCAACCCTCTGTAGAGTGTACAAACTAATCATGGTTAGCCGTGTCCCCGGTTATGGACATCTCGAGTATCTGGTGCTTGAATTATTATGTTGATCTCATCACTCTATTTAATTAACTTGTTGGGTTAATGATTACTTTAATTGGGATTGATATGGGGTTACCATTCTCAATGTTTTCAACAAACTTGGTAGTTAAATAAAATATATTCCTTTGTTGTAGGGAAAAACTAGCTTTCTGCAAAAAAACATAGAGCCTCCACCAGCCAAATATGCATATAGTTTTAGCTGCTACTTGTTCATTGCTCTACAGTGTTATTTTGCCAGCATATTCCATGTGCTGACCCGTTTCGGGCTGCAACATATTATGTTGCAGACTTTTCAGACGAAGAGTAAGGTGTGCTAGGTCGTTGTCTTGCATTCAGTTAAGCCGTTGGAGTTGATGGTCTCATTCTACCTTCGAAGCCTTCCACTGTTATCTTCATTAGATGGCCTTCAGCCATATTATTGTAATAAGTACTCTCTTTTGAGATATTCAATGTAATAAGTGTGTGATTTCACTCTGTTATAAATCCTTCAAGTACTGTGTGTGTCAGCATTACCGATCCAGGGATGAGACTTATGCACAGAGATTTGACCGTTTGACGTCGGATAGCTACAAACGACAACGGGGGGGGGGGGCAGTTCACCACGCATCATGTAGTGCACACCCGCGTGAGGAGGAAGGCCCTCTCGGTGGTGTACCCGAACAAGCCGGTCTCGGTGGAGAGCTCCATCCAAACTATGGAGCAGTTGCTTGCTGAGGACAAGTACCAAGTGGTCGGCTTCGTCCTCGAGTTCACCAGCGGTCGTGCCAGACACGATCAAAGGTTGCCATGTCCCAGTTGTGCATGCGACATGACGTCCTCGTCTACCACTACCACCTGGCAACAAGGCCTTGCGAGCGTTTCTCCAGGTTTGTCAATAGCTCCGACTATAGTTTTTCTACGATGACACCACCAACGATCTAAAACTGCTCAAGGTTTTGGGCTTGAAATGTCAGAATCTTGTCAACATCCAGGACCACTACAAGGTCTGGGGCAGCGACAGCAACAAACAAAACTCCCTGGTTGACCTCGCATCGGCCATCATCGACCCATACTACATGAAGATGAAGGATGAGAGCAAGAAGGACAAGAACGCCTGGCACAGTGTCTGGCATCAGAGACTGGATGAACAACACATCAAGTACGTGGCCAAGGACATGTACACAACCTACGAGATGTACAGGCGGATCATTTACATGAGGAAGTGTCTTCTTCCTGCCCCAGATGAGTGATCGAGCCATAGAGCAGTGGCGGGAGCATCACAAGAAGTAGATGACTAGACGATCGTTTCTCCTAGTTTAGACAGCATGCAATTGTTTATTGTGGTGTGCAAATGATTTGTATAGTCACTTATGTAATTGGATGTGTATTTCAGTTATATATATATATACATAAACACAATTCTGATCACGGGATCAGAATAATATTCTGATCACAACTTGAACTGCCTGAGTAATGCACCTGAACTTCCCTCTGTACGAACCCGACCTTCGGGCTATCTTCACAACCGTGCCTTCTACCACGAGTTTTTCTGATCATTCGTGTTGTTTGTGATGTAAGTGTAATGTGGACACGTTTTTTAGAATCTAAATGCTTGTTTTGATTCGGAATCTAGCACATTGGCGGATTTGTTCTCGGGGTCGTGATGAACTTGTGTCTGTTACAAGTTTAATGCATGTTGTGGATGTTGTCGAAGCTCTGGCACGATGGGGATTAGGTTTTGGTACAAGTTTGGAGCACAAATTCTTGTTATTTCAAACAAATTTGAAATCACCCGTGTTCTTCATTCGCCCGAGATGCAGCGTGCGCTTCTATTGATTTCTCGATTTTCCTTAAAGTTTGCTGGCTGATTTGCGTAATTTAGTGAAATTCAAGGCTTACTAAGCCGTCAATTTTAATCGGGGGGGGTCCTTACGGTTTGATTTCTAGCGATTTGATGTTGGCACTCCCGCGGGTTTTTGCACGGTTTATTTTTGCGGTTTTGAAATTCGCCCTCTAGTCATTTTAGTTGTCGAAAGGGAGTTGCCATATCATTTCCAAGGGGGTGTGGACGTGTTGTAATCTTGTGCAGATGATTTTATGCTTTAAACGAATTCATTTGTTCATTATTTTTAGATCATCTAATGGTCATTGTACAAGCTAGACTTATGCTTTGTCATTCCTTCGTTGGATCCTGTCGGGGCTGGGGCGGCTCGGGATCAGACTTGGGGGTGGATCAGGTGGATCCTATGGGTCTGGTCGGGTTTCTGTGCTGGACTTCTGCGTTTTCATACCTGAACTTCTTTTCTTTTGTTGGAAGGTAATGCAGCAAGTCCTTTGTATTTCTTTCCTTTTTTCTGTCATTTTTCATTTTTGCATTGTTTTGATTTTTTTGACTAAGCCCAATGATTGAACATGGAATTAATTGGCCGATGGATATGCATATATTTTCTATTTTCCTAGTTTGTTTTCGTACTTCTAATAGTTTGTTGGACTTCACTTATGCCTCGTGGAGTCACAAGAGAAGCACATATTTTTATAAATCTACCGATTTACGTAGCTAATTATTGAACTTACCTTATTTAGAACATTTGATTAGTTAACTTATGCCTCGTGCATTTTGTTTCTTCGACACTAAACATTATTATTCCTAAGGTGTTTCTTTCTTGGTTTTTTATGTCACATCAATGAAACTCTTCATGAATGCAGGTCCATCTTTTTGACATTGATATTCCAGGATAGATTACATTCCAGGAATCAAAAACCCTTCCTAGATTTCTTCTGCAATTTGTTGTAGCTAGTGTGTAAGTGTGGAGCTGGACCACAGGCACATGCATCCTCTTTTCCCTTAGTCTATGTTTTGGTATAGTTTTCTGATCATCCACTCTCTTTAGTAGGATCTGGACTTCTTTTTTATTAATGGTTGAACATCTGGTTTTCTAGATTGCATTCCACATTTGCAAGGTGAAGGTGCATGGTGCTCTATATTTTCTTTGTTTGGTTTTCCTTGTAATTTTAATTCTTCAGATGTTCTTTTTATACTTTTCTCTCATGAGCAATCATGGGATTAGCCCAAGTATGCATGCACTTTTTCCACATCATCTAAGGGTCGTTGTAGAAGCTGGACTTGTATGTTGTTCATGCATGAACTTCTGCTTTTCCTTCTTTGCAAAGTAATGCAGAAAGTCCTCTGTATTTCTTTCTTTTTTATGTTATTTTTCATTCTTTGCATTGGTTTGGATTTTTTTGACTCAGTCCCATGAGCAGCCATGGAAGTGGCCGACGGATATGCGTGTTTTTTTATTTTTTTCTAGTATGTTTTTGTACTTATAATAGTTGTTGATCTTCACTGAATAACTATCCTAAACTTCTGTATGATAATCGTTTTTAACATGTTAATTTGAGGTTTTATAAAACCCCAAACTTCTATATCTTTACTATTTGAACTTCTTATTTATAATTTTGTTTGTTATTTTTGGATTTAAATATTTGTAGACATTGAAATAGGAATTGCGCCTATTGACAAATGCGGTAGCGCGATCCCCCTACGAGGCCGAGACTGGAATGAGCCTAAGCATGCGATGACGTGGCATGCCACGGCGTCGCATGCGGAGGCGAGTCCGTCACATCCGTGACCCCACTATCTATCTTAGGGGTGTGGCTCTGGGGTGCGTGCGGTGGGGGTGGAAATAGAATAACCGCATTGGGTCCTGTCAAAACCTAGCGCGCAGCAATGCGGTAGCGCGAGGCTGAGCAAGGGGGGAGGGACCCCCCTCCCCTCCCCCCGCGAGGCCGAGACAGGAATGAGCTAGAGCAGGCAACGACGCGGCGTGCCGCGTCGTCGCATGCGGAAGCGAGTCCGCCACATCCGTGACCCCACTATCTATCTTAGGGTTTAGGGTTGAAGGTGCGTGCGGTGGATGTGGAAACAGAATAACCGCATTGCGTCCTATCAAAACCTAGCGCGTAGCAATGCGGTAGTGCGAGGCCGAGCAGGGGGGATGGGGGGACGGGACCCCTCCCCTCCCCCTGCGAGGCCGAGACAGGAATGAGCCGGAGCAAGCGACGACGTGGCGTGCCGCATGGTCGCATGTGGAGGCGAGTCTGTCACATCCGTGACCCCACTATCTATCTTAGGGTTTGTGGTTTAGGGTGCGTGCGGTGGGGGTGGAAACAGAATAACCGCATTGCGTCCTATCAAAACCTAGCGCGAGGCCGAGCAGGGGGGAGGGGGAGGGACCTCCCCTCCCCCTACGAGGCCGAGACAGGAACGAGCCAAAGCAGGCGACGACACGGTGTGCCGCATCATCGCATGCGGAGGCGAGTCTGTCACATCCGTGACCCCACTATCTATCTTAGGGTTTAGGGTTTAGGGTTTAGAGTTTAGGGTATTTTAGTTAGATGTGAACTTCATCTGTTTTTGTACTTGAACTTCTTTTTTTGTTTCTTAGGGTTCATTTATTCTTATGCCTTTACTTCTTTTATTAGAGTACTTGAACTTCTGTTCTTTATTTTTTGAACTTCTTTCTCTCATTTTTAGGTGCATATTTATGTATGTATTTTAGTTAGATATGGCGTCTGCAGAAAAAGAAAAAATAATCCAAACGTCATGTTAAAATGCAGTTTATGAACTTGTTATCCTAGAGGGAGCAGAAAATTTGCAGATAATACAAGATGCGTATATAAATATTTTTTGTTTCACTTACGTGTGTGTATGAACGCAACTCCACCGGAGTCTGCTGCTGTCCCTCAGGGATTGGGCACGGTGGAGTAATCATAGCAGGATGCAGCAGTGGATCACGAGGAGGAAGGAGGGCTGAGGATGGCCTCTCTCTTGTTTGCGTCCTTTTTGCTTGAGGTGGTTGTGGAGGTATTGCAATCTTGGTCTTGGTTTGCTCTTTTATTTTGTGAAGCAATCCATCTACCTTATGTCCCATACAATTCCGACTTCTAGCAGCAGCAGCAGGATCCAACGGTGGTAGTGTGCAGAGAACTCTCCTCCGTGTGTGTGTTCCTGTTGGATTTGTCCTGGTATCCGGTATAGTTGCTTCGCTTTCGCATTGATGAGGCACACCAGGATAACCTCCAGAGTTACAAGCAGGACTTGAGCTAACACCCTCCTCCATCAGCGTGCTTGGGAGTCTGCTGGTGGATACAAAGAATCTGCGGGGGATTTCCGGCGTCACCCAATTAGGTGGAGGCGCAAGGTTGTGCGGATAGGGCTATGACCCAGCATCTTGGAAGTCTCCATGTGTTTCGGGTGTCATCCATTTTTTGTCTGGAGCAAGTTGGTAATGTTGTTGGCGCATTTGAGGTGTGACCCATTGAGGGGGTGGTGCAACGCGTACAGGCTTTGGATTGTGTACTTGCTGCTGGGAACTTCTAAGCTTCTTCATGCGTCTCTCATCTTGCTGACATAAAAGAAAAAGAATGTCTATTAGCACACAAGTTACATCTTCCTATACCTTTGTAACTGAACTTAGCATTATTCACAGCCTGAACTTCTCATATAAAAGTGGTGTTCATGTACATATTTTTTTCCCTAGGACAGGCATCACACTATGCACTAAGCTAAGAATCTGCCAATACTTTTGTACCTGAACTGAGCACCCTTCACAGAATGAACCTCACATCCTGTTAATTATACACTATTTGATTACTTATATGTACCTGAACTGAGCACTCTCCACAACCTGAACTTCTTGCTTTGCAAAGGGGAAATACTGTATACAGTTAAAAAACCTGAACCTTCATGAGTTTGAATGGCTGAACCACTAGTGCATACCAACCTGACCTTCATGTGAGATCACATGCATGTTCTATTTTCCTTTAATTTTTTTGCACAGAACTAGATACATACCAACCTGAACTCTAACACACTTACTAGTTGAACTTCACATGGCTTTTCACATGTGAATGTGAAAAGCAGGCAGATTTTCTAGTGTTTGTAGCCTGGACTGATGCTCACACACCACCTGAACTTCACATGGCTGTAAGAAAATAAAAAACAGAAGGAATAAGTTCAACCATACCCTGGCTAGAAGTTCGGCCAAACTTTTTCCAGTAGCTTATAGGCCACCTTGAGAGCAATTTGTCGGAGAGCTAGGAGAGGAACCGCATGGCAATCCATGTCTTTCATAGGGCGTGAAGTTCACCTGCATGAAGCAAGAAGGTCAGGTAAGGGAAGATTGAAGGAGTCCGCAAGATTAGGGAGGACATTCATATAGCATTCTTAGATTTGAAGGCGCCACCGATGCGGTCTCGACGAAAGACTTCATATAGGAGAAGATGGTCATCGGAGAGCCACCAGGGGCCCTAGGGGGGCGCCCCCCACCCTCGTGAGAAGGGTGTGGGCCCCCTGGTCTTCATCTTTGGCGAGGATTTTTCATTATTTATTATAAGGTGTTCCATGGAGTTTCAGGACTTTTGGAGTTGTGCAGAATAGGTCTCTAATATTTGCTCCTTTTCCAGCCCAGAATTCCAGCTGCCGGCATTCTCCCTCCTTATGTAAACCTTGTAAAATAAGAGAGAATAGCCATAAGTATTGTGACATAATGTGAAATAACAACCCATAATGCAATAAATATTGATATAAAAGCATGATGCAAAATGGATGTATCAACTCCCCCAAGCTTAGACCTCGCTTGGCTCAAGCGAAAAGCCGAAATCAAAAAATATGTCCACATGTATAGAGATGAAGGTGTCGATAAAAATAAAATACGGACATGAGGGCATCATGATCATTCTTATAACAACAACTTATATATTTTTTGTCATATGATCTCTAATGCTAGAGTAATAATTCAATCACAATATCAGGTATGAATCGTAAACTTCATTGAAAACTAACAAACTACAATCTCGGTCATTGAAGCAATTGCAATTTATCATAACACAGGAAAGAATCAATGTATAAGAGCTTTTCAGCAATTCCACATACTCAACTATCATATAATCTTTCACAATTGCTGACACTCGCGCAATACTTATGGGTATGGAGTTTTAATCGGACACAGAGAAAGATAGGGGCTTATAGTCTTGCCTCCCAACGTTTTACCTCAAGGGTAATGTTAACAGTAATAGTTCATGAAAACTCACATCCAATTAGCCATATATACCAGGATCTTTCCAACATACTGTGCTTGCCAAAGGATAAAGTGTAAAAAGGAAGGGTGAAAATCACCATGACTCTTGCATAAGGTAGAAGATAATGATAAAAGATAGGCCCTTCGCAGAGGGAAGCAGATGTTGCCAGGCGCTTTTATGGTTGGATGCACAAAATCTTAATGCGAAAGAACGTCACTTTATATTGCCCCTTGTGATATGAACCTTTATTATGCAGTCCGTCGCTTTTACAACTTCCACATCACAAGATCGTATAAAGCTTATTTCTCCCACACCAATCAATCATACATATTTAGAGAGCAATTTTTATTGCTTTGCACCGATGACAACTTACTTGAATGACTTATTCAATCCATAGGTAGATATGGTGGACTCTCATAACAAAACTGGTTTAAGGGTATTTTGAAGCACAAGTAATATCTCTACTTGGTGCAATGAATTTGGCTAGCATGAGGGGGAAAGGCAAGCTCAACATGTTGGAGTATCCAAGACAATATAATTTATCTCAGATGTAAGAAAACATAATCCATTACGTTGTCTTCCTTGTCCAATGTAAACTCTTTAGCTTGTCATATTTTAATGAGTGCTCACAATCATAAAAGATGTCCAAGATAGTATATCTATATGTGAAGACCTCTCTTTCTTTATTACTTCCTATTAATTGCAACGATGACCAAAACTATGCTTGTTAACTCTCGACAACTTTTATTCATCATACTTTTTCTATGTGATCTCATTATACTCCATGAGATCCATATGATCTCTTTGTTTCTTTTTATTTCTTTCTCTTTTTCTTTTATTCACTTAGGATCATGGCAAAACAATCAAGCCCTTGACTCAACACTAATCTTTATTATATAGCTTACGGACCCGATTACATAGAAGGATAATAAAGCAAAACTCACAACTAGATCACGCCACAAACTTTATTCTAGTAGATAAAATACTACTAATAAGATCGAACTAAGGAAAACGGTAAAGATAGGAGTTATGATATGATACCGGGGCACTCCCCCAAGCTTGGCAGTTGCCAAGTGGAGTGCCCATACCTAGATACTCGATTCTTCTTTGTTGGAGGAGGCGGTGGAGGTGTTGTTGATGATGCAGGCTTGTCATCCATCTTCCAAGGCATAGTTTCACCATCATAGAAAGATGATCGATTCTACGGAATCCTCGAATCCGCAGCCAAACTCATTCTTTTGAATCTATATTCATGCTCACAGTTTTGGTTTTGCAGGTCTTAGATTTGGGCTTGGAGGTGCTCGATCTTCTCATGTAGCTTGAAGATGGCCTCCTCGGTGTTCTTGGCATCCAGCTTGTAGTTGTTAGTGAACTCAGCGAGCATCATGTGGCTAGCATTGATTCCACACTCCACCATCCCCTGGCACTTGAAAACTTGTTGCTCCATTTCTTCGAGCCTCGTCTCCATGCTTCCGATTCCCTTGGGTCCCTCAGTATCGCGGATGTGCAGCAACCCATCACGCATCTCAATGGTTTGAGGGTGTCGCAGCACCTCCGCGAGGTAAGGGTTGATGACCTTCTCGAAGAACTTGTCCTTGGAAGCACTTGGGGACGTCATGATAATCTAGATCTGTCAGAAAAACAGCTCGAAACAAAAACATGAGATTTTTGCGTGATACGGGAGTCAAAACCTTCGGGAGATTATATAATGAATTTTTACCGACCAAAATAAGTATCGTGCAAGAAAACGGAGTCTAGAAGGCACACGAGGAGCTCACGAGGTAGGGGGCGCGCCCAGGGGGTAGGGCGCGCCCTCCACCCTCATGAGGCCCTCGTGTCCTTCCCAGACTGCTACTTAATTTTCTATTTTTCTAAATAATCCAAAACGGAGAAATATTGCCTTAAAAAATTGTTTTGGAGTCGGTTTTCTTACCGTACCACATACCTATTCCTTTTCGAAGTCTGAAACGTTCTAGAAAGTGTCCCTTATGTATTCCTCCGGGATTACTGTTTCAATACCATTGGTTTCAACATTTATGGGATTACCTGAGATATAATGTGTGATTCTTTGACCATTTACCACCTTCTGATTTGTGCCTTCGAAGTTGTTGATTTTTATGGCACCGGAACGATAGACCTCCTCGATAACATAGGGGCCTTCCCATTTAGAGAGAAGTTTCCCTGCAAAAAATCTAAAACGAGAGTTGTATAGCAATACATAATCACGTATATTATACTCACGCTTTTGTATCCTTTTGTCATGCCATCTTTTAACCTTTTCTTTAAACAACTTGGCATTTTCATAAGCTTGGGTTCTCCATTCATCAAGTGAGCTAATATCGAATAACCTCTTTTCACCGGCAAGTTTGAAATCATAGTTGAGCTCTTTAATAGCCCAATAAGCATTATGTTCTAGTTCGAGAGGTAAGTGACATGCTTTTCCATATACCATTTTATACGGAGACATACCCATAGGATTTTTATATGCAGTTCTATAGGCCCATAATGCATCATCAAGTTTCTTGGACCAATTCTTTCTAGACCTATTGATAGTCTTTTGCAAAATTAATTTGAGTTCTCTATTATTGAATTCTACCGGACCACTAGACTGTGGGTGATACGGAGATGCAATTCTATGATTGACGTCATATTTAGCAAGCATTTTACGGAAAGAACCATGAATAAAATGTGAACCACCATCAGTCATTAAATATCTAGGGACTCCAAACCTCAGAAAAATAACTTCTTTAAGAATTTTAATAGAAGTGTTATGATCAGCACTACTAGTTGGAATAGCTTCTACCCACTTAGTAACGTAATCAACAGCAACTAAAATATGTGTATATCCATTAGAGGCAGGAAAAGGTCCCATATAATCAAAGCCCCAAACATCAAACGGTTCAATAACATGTGAATAATTCATAGGCATTTCTTGACGTCTACTAATATTACCAATTCTTTGACATTCATCACAAGATAGAACAAACTTACGGGCATCCTTGAAGAGAGTAGGCCAATAAAAAACAGATTGCAATACCTTATGTGCAATTCTATCTCCTGCGTGGTGTCCTCCATAAGTTTCGGAGTGGCACTTGCGTAGGATATGTTCCTGACACCATCTACTCCTTTATAAAGATGTGGGTCATCCCAAAAGTAATGTCTCAAATCATAGAAGAACTTTTTCTTTTTTTGGTATGTGAAGCTAGGTGGTATAAATTTAGCAACTATGTAATTAGCATAATCAGCATACCAAGGGGTACTACGAGAAGTACTTATGACATTTAATTGTTCATCAGGAAAACTATCATCAATAGGTAGTGGGTCATCAAGAACATTCTCTAACCTAGATAAGTTGTCTGCAACGGGGTTTTCAACTCCTTTTCTATCAACAATATGCAAATCAAATTCTTGTAGCAAGAGAACCCATCTAATAAGTATACGTTTATCATCTTTCTTTTCCATTAGATATTTAATAGCAGCATGATCAGCGTGGATAGTTACTTTAGAATCAACAATATAAGGTATGAAATTATCACAAGCAAATACAACTACTAAGAGTTCTTTTTTAGTAGTAGCATAATTTCTTTGAGGATTGTTTAGAGTCTTACTAGCGTAATGGATAACATTTAATTTCTTATCAACACTTTGCCCTAGAACAGCACCTACAGCATAATCACTAGCATCACACATAATTTCAAAGGGTAAATTCCAATCAGGTGGCTGAACAATAGGTGCAGAGACTAATGCTTTCTTAAGTATTTTAAATGCTTCTACACAATCATCATCAAAGACAAATGGTATATCTTTTTGTAATAAATTAGTCAGAGGCCGAGAAATTTTTGAGAAGTCCTTAATGAGCCTCCTATAAAATCCAGCGTGACCAAGGAAACTTCTTATACCTTTGATGTCCTTGGGACATGGCATCTTTTCAATAGCATCAACCTTGGCTTTATCAACTTCAATACCTCTTTCAGAAACTTTATGCCCCAAGATAATACCTTCATTAACCATAAAGTGGCACTTTTCCCAATTCAAGACAAGATTAGTTTCTTCACATCTCTGCAAAACTCGATCAAGATTGCTCAAGCAATCATCAAAAGAAGATCCATAGATGGAAAAGTCGTCCATGAAAACCTCACAAATCTTTTCATAAAAGTCAGAGAATATAGCCATCATGCATCTTTGAAAGGTAGCAGGTGCATTACATAAACCAAAAGGCATACGTCTATAAGCAAAAGTACCAAAAGGGCATGTAAAAGTAGTCTTTGATTGATCTTTAGCCGACACAGGTATTTGAGAAAAACCAGAATAACCATCTAGAAAGAAATAATGTGTATGTTTGCATAGTCTTTCTAGCATTTGATCGATAAAAGGTAAGGGGTAATGATCTTTCTTAGTAGCCTTATTTAATTTGCGGAAATCAATTACCATCCTATAACCGGTAAGAATTCTTTGTGGAATCAATTCATCTTTATCATTAGGAACAACAGTAATACCTCCCTTCTTAGGGACAAAATGAACAGGACTTACCCACTGACTATCAGCAACGGGATAAATTATACCTGCCTCCAGAAGCTTTAGTATTTCTTTTCTTACCACTTCTTTCATTTTATGATTCAGACGTCGTTAAGGATCACGAACTGGTTTGGCATCTGCTTCCAAATTTATTTTATGTTGACATAGAGTGGGACTAATGCCCTTAAGATCATCAAGAGTATATCCAATAGCAGCACGGTGCTTCTTCAGAGTTTTCAATAATCTTTCTTCTTCATCTCTGAAAGGTTAGCACTAATAATAACAGGATATATCTTCTTTTCATCAAGATAAGCATATTTAAGATTATCAGGCAACGGTTTAAGCTCAAAAACGGGATCACCCTTAGGTGGAGGAGGATCCCCTAGGATTTCAACAGGCAAATTGTGTTTTAGCATAGGTTCTTGTTTAAAGAATACTTCATCTATTTCCCTTCTTTCCTTCATAAACATATCATTCTCATGGTCTAGCAAATATTGTTCTAAAGGATCACTAGGAGGTACAACAATAGAAGCAACACCAATAATTTCATCCTTACTAGGCAATTCTTCTTCACGGTGTTGTTTACTAAATTTAGAGAAATTAAACTCATGAGTCATATCATCTAAGCCGACAGTAACAACATCCCTTGTGCAGTCTATGGTAGCATTAACAGTATTTAAGAAGGTTCTACCAAATATAATGGGAGAAAATCTATCTTGTGGGGAACCAAGAACAGGAAAATCAGCAGGATATTTAGTTTTCCCACACAAGACTTCAACATCTCTAACAATTCCGATTGGTGAAATAGTATCTCCATTAGCAAGTTTAATAGTAACCTCAATTTCTTCTAACTCAACAGGTCCAATATCACGCATAATTTCTTTGTATAAGTCAATAGGTATCTCACTAGCACTAGCACCCATATCACATAAGCCATGATAACAATGATCTCCTATTTTAACAGAAATAACAGGCACGCCTACCACAGGTCTATGTTTATCTTTAGCACAAGGTTTAGCAATTCTAGCAGTTTCACCACAGAACTGAATAACATGCCCATCAATATTATCAGACAAGAGCTCTCTAACAATAGAAATATTAGTGTAGCGACCCGACCCGAATTGATCAAGTCTCTCTGCTTAAGTGTCATCCCTGGATCGGTATGCTGACACACACAGTACTCGAGGATTTATAACAGAGGTAAATCACATGTAAAAGTAACGTAAATACTATTACCTCAATCCAAATAGCGGAAGTAACAACAAGGTTGTGGATTTCCATCAACACCAACAGCAAAGTTGAGTGTAGAAATCGTAAACCTAACGTATCACTTACTCGTCGTAAGAAATCCTGCAACATGAGACGTTGCAGCCACAAAGGGTCAGTACATTGAATGTACTGGCAATTTCACACCATAGAGAGATATGATGAAAAATGGCTATCACTACATGCATATATGGCTGGTGGAAAAGATCTATGGTTATAAGGTTTTTGCGAAAAGCCAATTTTTCCCTACTGCAAAGGAATAAATTTTTATTTAACTATCATGGTGGTTGTTGAACATTGAGAATGGTTGACAGCATTCTCAATCCCAATTAAATAACATCATTAAACCCAACAAACTTAATTTGTAGTAACATGATGAGATTCACATGATAATCCAAGTACTAGATACTCAAGACGTCCATAACCGGGGACACGGCTAACCATGATTAGTTTATACACTCTGCAGAGGTTTGTGCACTTTTCCCCACAAGACACCTTCTCCTCCGTTTGATTTCTCGCACTACAAGGTGTTTGAGAAACGGATGACCGAGACATATTCTTTTAGAAGCGCTAGCACCTTACGATCGGGTAGACCGTTACACCTACTTTCCCCTACATATGCTAGTCTACCACTGTAAGAGTTCGCACGACTTAATCAACTATGCTAGAGCCCATAATAGCTTGTGGCTGCACACGGAAGTTTCTAGCATGAATAATATCATGATCCCTTTGAGCCTGGGTGGCGGTCCATAAAGAAAAACAGGCAATCGCTGGAATACCCAAGTGCCTCAATCCACCCAGATGTGTATTTAAGTTGCCACCTTAGATAAACCATTAATTTAACAATCTCACATCTCTCATGGATACACTCACCCAATCCACGTCTACTAGCATAGCATGGCATAATAAGAAAACATAGAAGTAACTCCCAAAGGTTTGATAATAACAGGTAATAGGTACTACCTCAACTACTTCCCAAACCCACAATTTAATTAGATCCTAATCATGCAATGTTTGAGGGTGAAACTAATGCATAAAACTGGGTATGAAAGGGATATGATCAAAGTGTGAACTTGCCTGCAATGTTGATGATGATGATTCGCACTCAAAACTCTTGATAGCTCTACTCGTCACACTCCGGTCAATCTATCGTAAGCAAGCAATAGTAACCACACATAAGAAATCACTCAAAAGATCGGAAAGAACGAAGAAGACACTTCGGAAAACATCAAAGCAAGAAAATAACTCTTGCAACATAAAAAAATTTCTAACAGTACCAAAATTAGGTGAATTTGGCCTTATTAGAAAGTTTAGGTCAAGAGCTTCGTTTTGCAAAAAGAATCAACTCAAACGGAGCTACGAAACTCAAGTTATGGTCAAATGAAGTTCGAAATCAAATCTGATCTAATTCAAATTTTAAACATTCAAAAACATGTTTAAGTTGTTTTACTGGATAGAGGAGATCGTAACGAAGATGTGGGCGCTGGTTTCGTTGGATTTGGATAAACGGGTAAAAAGTAGTGATCGATTGAAGAACAGGGACTAATCTATAAAGAAAATCATCACATATAGGTCCCTGGCCGAAATTAATAAGAAAAAGGAAAAATCTACCGAGCGAACGCTTGCTACAGAAATCTAAACGACGAACGTTGGTTAGATAATCTAGACTAAAAGAAAAACCGATCGATTTTAGAAGAGAAATCCTAAACTAATAAAAAAACAGAAAACCGGGCGGTTCAGCGGTTTTGTACCGGTTCGACAGCGGTTTACGGCAAAAAGCCGGCGGCGGAGCGGATCCGGCCGGCGGCGAACTCCAGCGCGGGCGTCGGTGCCGCAGCGGCGTCCGGCGATGCAGGCGAGCGGCGCGACGCGGAGACGAGCGCGCGGCGAGGCGGCGGAGGGGCACGGCGCAGGCGGAGGAGAGGTAGCGGCGACGGCGACAGAAGGCGGCGGGGTGAGATCCGGCGGCGGCGGCGGTGGTTTGCGGCACGGGCGGTGGCTCGGCGGCGAGGTGCGAGGCGAGGGAGGAGGAGAGACGCGCCCCGGGGCGGCGCCTTTTATGAGGAGGGGCGAGGAGGTGGCGTGGAGAAGGGGCAGGAGGAGGCCGGGCGGCGCACGGCGTCCATGGCGGCGCGGCGGCGTGCTTGAGTGGGTCTCCCGCTCGGGAAGGAAAGGGGCGGCGCTGCTGGGCTGGGCCTTGGCCTGGCAGGAGCTGGGCCGGCCCAGTTCGGCGGAGGGAAATGTTTTTTTTAAATAAATATTTCCAGACAACAAACATAACTAAAACAAAATAATTAATAATTTTATATAGGCATATAATATATCAAAAATTTCAGAAAAAGATTTCCTACAATCTGAACATTTTTCTAGAGTAAAAATTTCTTATACCATTCTATGGTTTAAACTGGGTTTTGATCGTCGTCTCTCTACTATAGGTAAGTCACTCAGATTTACCATCCCATATAGCAAGGCAAATAATAAGAGTAAGTCGGTATGGTGATCAATCCATCCTGCACCCAAATCATTACCTTGTACATGGTTTAGCGAATCTCGCATTCTAACTCGGTCATCCTCACAAGCATTGCAGAATTTCTCTTGTTGATGAACCAAGTTTGGATAAATCCATTGATTCTGCAAGCCAAACAAACATCTATCATTACTTCCCAACCCTCAGGTTTTGCGTTACTCCTATAAAATCGTCTATCGATAAAATCGTAACCTCTTCCAGGGTTTTTCCTTCAGCAAGAGTGTGCTTTCTTCTTGGCAGGTCCTGGGGCCTGTGGGTTATGGCCCATCTCATCACTTGTAGTCCTTGAACTTATCATCGGGCAACTAATCATTATTCCAACTTCCAACTTCCTAGTATTCTTAAATCCATCTAATTGTACTGTTTTCCTTCCTTCTATTGGCACCAAACTAGGACATGATTACTCAGACTCATCATGGAGTTTACATTGATCCATATTTCCGACATCATACCTCCTTTATATCCAATAGTAATTTATCTCTTCATCCTCGTGGGATATCCCACATACCGATATAAAAATTTATACTTATGGAGTCCATATTCCACTTCGTGGAACATCATTATCCTTTCCAGGGTCAAGTGTCCTTACAGGGGAATATCGGCCATCTCTGCATGGCACTTCTTCAACTGGGAAATGTGAACCACATCATGAACTCCTGACAGTCCTTCGGGTGACTCCAACTTGTTGGCCACTTCTCCCATACGCTCCAAAACTCGGTATGGTCCTACAAATCTTGGGGCTAACTTTCCCTTACCCTACAAATCGTTTAACTCCTCGCAGAGGGGTCACACGAAGACATGCTCTGTCTCCAATTTCATAGACTACCTCCTTGTGTTTTTTTAGTCTGCATAACTCTTCTGCCTAGACTGAGCTACCTTCAGTCTATCTCGAATCAACTTAACATTCTCTTCTGACTCCTTGATCACATTTGGTCCAAACAACTAACGGTCTCCAACTTCATCCTACATACTCTTGGGGTATCACACATATCGAGACAAACTCATACTCATTTTGTCTGAAATCCACTCAGTGGAGTATCCTTATCTTTTCCAGGGATCAACGATTCTTACAGGGTACTACCACCCTTAAATGCACAAATCTTCCATAGACCATATTTCTCATATCCTCAAAATGGTCAAAATTCTTCTTCATGGGGTAACAACTCATAAAATCCATATCAGTAACAACGATGCTAACTTTATTCATTCTCAAATGATTACAATCTCTCGCTTTTCCATTACATGTCTCAACTCAATACCTTAATATAAAAGAAAATGTTCTCACTTCTACTACTACATTTCTTTTGTTACAAACTCAACTATCTAGCACAAGTTTCCTTCTCCTTGGAGCATTCTCTGGCAAAGTGCCCTGCTCCATTACAACTAAAAACATATTACTTCTGACAAGTATCGAGGTTTCCTTTTTGGGAAACTGTTGGGGTAGTGCCCTAACTCCTTGCACCTGTAACAGGTGATATGACTCAGGTCCCTCCTGAGCTCCAATCGGTTTCTCTTCCTGGACTTTTCCATTCCAATCAGGGCTTCTATTTCCTGTGGGTCATATTCTACTTCCTCTGTCGGGAATTCTACTAGATCCCCATTCATACAATTTTGGGAGATGTGTCCTTCTTCTCCACATGAATAGCAAGACTTAGTGCAGGGTTTACTCGGGTCTTCTTTATGTGTGTCCTCCATCTCTTCCTTCATCACAGCTTCTTCTAAAATTTCTATGAGGGCTCCTTTCATTACTTCTTTCTTCTGCTAGATGGTTCGTTGTACCATGGGGTAAATGTGACACTGAGCAGGATAGTGGGTAGTCCCTTCACACAAGAAACAAGTAATCTGCCTAGTTGGGTATTCCTCAACTGGGTGACTCTCTTCACAATTAGGGCATTCATCCTCGTGTTCTTTATGGGTGTGTCCTATTTCTCCACAAATCTTGCATCCACAAGGTTTCTTCATATCCTTTCCATAAGGCTTCAACTTCTGGGACACAAGCCAGGACTTTGGCAAATTCAACTTAAATTCTTTCCAAGTGGTTACTCCTTGCCATCCATTGATGGTTTGGTACATCCTCCACCAAGTAGCAGAACCTCTTTCAAAGCGCTAAAGAGCATGCTGGGTCATATCCTTTCCGACTATAGGGTTATTCTTCATGTGATCGTCCATGTTCTGAATCCATTGATCCGTCTCCAATTGACTCATCGGTCCAGAAAATATAAGCTCATCTTCATTCATCCTCTATTGGGTCCATCGGTTTGGGGGTGAGATAAGGGAGATAGAGAGGGATACACACAATACAAACAATAGTTTTGAAAAGACAGATTTTTTTATTGTGGCTATCGGAAAACATCAAACAAATGACATCTCACAATCGTCGCATCTAACGTAAGTGTATAATAGGGGTTTGGTCTTCTAAAGGTCAATAAATCTTTAATGTAGCCAAACTCTTCAAGTCTTGTTCATGCCTCCAATGGCTTCTTCCAATCATGCTTGTCTTTCTCCAGTTCTTTTGCCAGATCATCTATATTGATGTGAAGTCTCTCGTGACATCCTTGAATATTCTGAAGTTGCATTCCAAACTTCTGGGTTTCAAAATCCTTGGCATGAGCCATGGTCATACTGTCCTTCAGTTCCTGACAAATCTCCGTAGCTCGAGGTTGTAGCTCCTCCATCTTGGCTATTTTCAGCTTTTGGTTCCGGAGTTCTTCACGAAATGCTTCCTTGTCTAATACAGCCTCATGGAGCTCCACCTTAAACTTCTTGATGTACTACTCCAATCCTGGTGATACACCGACTTAGGTTAATTTTTTTTGCTGATAGATGCTCCATCAACCTTCTACCATCCAATTTTTTTTCCATGCATATGCATGCTTAACTCAGTACGGTGACAATAGCATGAGCGGGCAATAACATCTTGGATAGCCGTGTTTCTGCTCTTGTTAATTCCATGAGCTATCATCCCATAGTTGAATCTCCTGCCTTAGGGTTTCTTGACAAAACTTTGAGTCCTATGCTCCATGTTCCAGTATTTCTCCAACACACCTTGATCTCGGGTATTGACAGTTTCCATAGTCCACCAAGTTCCATAAGGGTAGTCTTCCTAGTCATACAAATCGGGAAATTCTTCAGAGTCTTCAAATTCTCCTAGTCTTCGGAGTCTTCAATAGTTGTAGTTTCCATTATCATAATGTATGGTAAAAATCCTCTTCATTCCGTAGTGGTCATGGTTGTTCGATATCTTGTACTTCTTGGGGTGGTCTCATCCGTCGAATCTTCGAGTGGTCAAAAGGGAAAAGGGGTATGGTCTCACTAAAAGGTAATATTTGAATAAAATCAGAAGAGAAGAGAGGTAAAAGGTATTTTTGAAAGGGAAAGTTGTAGATAAAAATCTTTGCTATGGGCTTGCCAGTTTCTAGGGTCACGTCCTACAGTCAACATGTGCTCTGATACCATCTTGTAGCGATCCGACCCGAATGGATAAAGTCTCTATGCTTAAGTGTCATCCCTGGATCGGTATGCTGACACACAGTACTCGAGGATTTATAATAGAGGTAAATCACATGTAAAAGTAACGTAAATACTATTACCTCAATCCAAATAGCGGAAGTAACAACAAGGTTGTGGATTCCCATCAACACCAACAGCAAAGTTGAGTGTAGAAATCGTAAACCTAACGTATCACTTACTCGTCGTAAGAAATCCTGCAACATGAGACGTTGCAGCCACAAAGGGTCAGTACATTGAATGTACTGGCAATTTCACACCATAGAGAGAGATGATGAACAATGGCTATCACTACATGCATATATGGCTAGTGGAAAAGCTCTATGGTTATAAGGTTTTTGCGAAAAGCCAATTTTTCCATACTGCAATGGAATAAAATTTTATTTAACTATCATGGTGGTTGTTGAACATTGAGAATGGTTGACAGCATTCTCAATCCCAATTAAATAACATCATTAAACCAACAAACTTAATTTAAAGTAACATGATGAGATTCACATGATAATCCAAGTAGTAGATACTCAAGACGTCCATAACTGGGGACATGGCTAACCATGATTAGTTTATACACTCTGCAGAGGTTTGTGCACTTTTCCCCACAAGACTCGATCTCCTCCATTTGATTTCTCGCACTACAAGGTGTTTGAGAAACGGATGACCGAGACATAGTCTTTCAGAAGCACTAGCACCTTACGATCGGGTAGACCGTTACACCTACTTTCCCCTACATCTCCTAGTCTACCACTGTAAGAGTTCGCATGACTTAATCAACTATGCTAGAGTCCATAATAGCTTGTGGCTGCACACGGAAGTTTCTAGCATGAATAATCTCATGATCCCTTTGAGCCTGGGTGGCGGTCCATAAAGAAAAACAGGCAACCGCTAGAATACCCAGGTGACTCAATCCACCCAGATGTGTATTTAAGTTGCCACCTTAGATAAACCATTAATTTAACAAAATAATTAATTTCACTCAATCAATCACACAACAATCAAGCAACCAATCAAATCTATCTATTTAATATAACATTCCAAAATTTAGAATTTTGGGATGTTACAATTAGGTTCAACTTTAACTTGCTCGGGAGGTGTATATGTTTTAATATTGCTTTTACGAACCACAGTTGAAGCTTTAGCATGATCCTTTATCCTAACAGGGAAAGGTGGTTTCTCAACATAAGAAGTAGGAACAATAGGATCATTATAAGTGACAGTCTTTTCTTCAACTTTAATAGGTGCAGCTACTTTTATTTCTATGGGAGGATGATATTTAAACAACTTCTCCTTAGGGAGATCAACATAAGTAGCAAAAGATTCACAGAAAGAAGCTACTATCTCATAATCAAGTCCATATTTAGTGCTAAACTTACAGAAAACATCGGTATCCATGAAAGATTTAACACAATCAAACTTAGGTGTCATACCTGACTCCTTACCATTGTCGAGGTCCCAATCTTCAGAGTTGCGTTTAATTCTATCCAATAAATCCCATTTTAATTCAATAGTCTTCATCATAAAAGAGCCAGCACAAGAAGTATCAAGCATGGTGCGATTGTTATCCGAAAGCCGAGCATAAATTTTTTGAAGAATTGCTTCTCTTGGAAGCTCATGATTAGGGCATGAATATAACTTTGATTTAAGCCTCCCCCAAGCTTGAGCGATACTTTCTCCTTCGCGAGGCCAAAAATTATACATATAATTGCGATCACGATGAACAAGATGCATAGGGTAATACTTTTGATGAAATTCCAATTTCAATCTTCTATAGTCCCATGATCCCATATCATCACATAGCCTATAACATGTCAATGCGTCTCCCTTCAAAGATAAAGGGAAGACCTTCTTCTTAGCAACATCATCGGAAATACATGCAAGCTTAAATAATCCACAAACTTCATCCACATATATTAGATATTCATCAGGATGCTTTGTTCCATCTCCTGTAAAAGGATTAGCTAGTAGTTTTTCTATTATACTCGAAGGATACTCATAAGGAATTTTATTTTCAATAGGTTCAGTAGGTTGAGGAGCAACTCTTTGCTCTACTGGTCGGGGTGAAGATACCCCGAACAAGCCCCTCAGAGGATTACTTTCCATAGTAACAAGTGACAGTAAATTGCAGCACACTATATAAATTTTTCCTTACCAAATTCCACCTACCAAAGGCGCTTCACTCCCCGGTAGCGGTGCCAGAAAAGAGTCTTGATGACCCACAAGTATAGGGGATCTATCGTAGTCCTTTCGATAAGTAAGAGTGTCGAACCCAACGAGGAGCAGAAGGAAATGATAGACGGTTTTCAGCAAGGTATTCTCTGCAAGTACTGAAATAAGTGGTAATAGATAGTTTTGTAATGAGATAATTTGTAACAAGCAACAAGTAACAAAAGTAAATAAAGTGCAGCAAGGTGGCCCAATCCTTTTTGTAGCAAAGGACAAGCCTGGACAAACTCTTATATAAGGAAAAGCGCTCCCGAGGACACATGGGAATATCGTCAAGCTAGTTTTCATCACGTTCATATGATTCACATTTGGTACTTTGATAATTTGATATGTGGGTGGACCGGTGCTTGGGTGCTGTTGTTGCATGAACAACCATCCCACTTATGATTAACCTCTATTGCAAGCATCTGCAACTACAACAAAAGTATTAAGGTAAACCTAACCATAGAATGAATCATATGGATCCTAATCAGCCCCTTACAATGCAATGCATAAACAAGGGTTTAAGCTTCAGTCACTCTAGCAACCCATCATCTACTTATTACTTCCCAATGCCTTCCTCTAGGCCCAAATAATGGTGAAGTGTTATGTAGTTGACATTCACATAACACCACTAGAGGCTAGACAACATACATCTCATCAAAATATCGAACGAATACAAATTCACATGACTACTAATAACAAGACTTCTCCCTTGTCCTTAGGAAGAAATGTAACTACTCACAAAGCATAAACATATTCATAATCAGAGGGGTATTAATATGCATAAAGGATCTGAACATATGATCTTCCACCAATTAAACCAACTAGCATCAACTACAAGGAGTAATTAACACTACTAGCAACCTACTAGCACCAATCCCGGACTTGAAGACAAGAATCAGATACAAGAGATGAACTTGGGTTTTGAGATGAGATGGTGCTGATGAAGATGTTGATGGAGATTGCCCTCTCCCGATGAGAGGAGCGTTGGTGATAACAATGGTGATGATTTCCCCCTCCGAGAGGGAAGTTTCCCCGGCAGAACAGCTCTGCCGGAGCTCTAGATTGGATCCGCCAAGGTTCCGCCTCGTGGCGGCGGAGTTTCGTCCCGAAAGGTTGCTTCTTAATTTTTTCTCGACGAAAGACTTCATATAGGAGAGGATGGTCATCGGAGAGCCACCAGGGGCCCACGAGGCAGGGGGGCATGCCCCCACCCTCGTGAGAAGGGTGTGGGCCCCGTGGTCTTCATCTTTGGCGAGGATTTTTCATTATTTATTATAAGCTGTTCCGTGGAGTTTCAGGACTTTTGGAGTTGTTCAGAATAGGTCTCTAATATTTGCTCGTTTTCCAGCCCAGAATTCCAGCTGCCGGCATTCTCCCTCCTTATGTAAACCTTGTAAAATAAGAGAGAATAGCCATAAGTATTGTGACATAATGTGAAATAATAGCCCATAATGCAATAAATATTGATATAAAAGCATGATGCAAAATGGACGTATCATCGCCTAGAGCGGGGTGAATAGGCGTTTTAAAAACTTCTATGGATTTGGCTTAATCCTAATGCGGAAATAAACTAAGAGGATACTTTTCAAGTACAAATCCTAAATACACTAGGCTCAACTAAGCGCACCAACAAATTATTATAAATAAGGTGAGCACAACAACGATACTAACAAGAACAAGTAAGTTACACAAACTTACTTGAGCAATATCACAAGATATGGAAGTGTATGACACACGTTAGCAATTCATACTAATGACAAGATATATCATTGGTAACAAGTATGAATCGCGGGATATACAGTGTAGGCCTAAATAATCTCTACAAGGAAACAGTCAACACAATATAATGAGGAAAACAATATATAGTGAATGCAAGGTCAAGAGACCAAAGTGAACCATAAGTAGTGGCTAGGGTTAGAAATAACTGAAGACACGGAGACGAGGATGTATCCCGATGTTCACTTCCTTGGAGGGAAGCTAGTCACCGTTAGACAGGTGAATGTTACCACGAAGGCAAACCAACGCCACAAAGGTTTACCCTACTCTCCCTTTGAGACAACACCATGAAGGAATTTCTCCACCACTAGTGGTAGACCTTGAGGCGGCCTCCAAACCTTCACAAACTTTCTAGGGGGAAATCACAAGTTCATTGCTCACCGGAGAACTCCTACTGCCTAGGAGTCTCCAACCTCTAAGAGTAACAAGATCAAGGGGGAAATGCTCAAGACTTGCTCAAATCATGAATTCCTTTGGTCACAAGAGGGAGAGGGAGTGGATCTATCACTTGATTGGAAAATCTCTCAAAAACTCTCACAAATCTCCCGGGGATCTAAGATTTGGTGAAGGAGAAGTGAGAGGGAGCCACTTGGGTGTTCTAGGGTTCTTTTGGATTGAGTGGTCAACCCTCTACCGGTTGAGTAGAGGGGTATATATAGAAGGCCTAGAAAACTAGCCGTTTGACAATATGTGATAGCGCCGGGCCGCACATCCGGCGACTGAGAAATGCACACACACTCGCGTGAAAATACAGAGGCCGGAGAACAGTGCCCGAACATCTGGCCAAAATAGGGGCCTGGGACATCCAGGAAAGTGCCGGACATCCGGCGGGCACATCCAACATTTGAAAACAGGTTCTGGAATTAGCGAGCCGGATTTCCGGGAGGATCCTGAACATCCAGGGCGACCCGGCAGCCCGGACATCCGGCCTTAAAAAAACAGCAAGAACCCCAAAACTCAAACATGCATAACTTTTACATCCGGACTCCGATTTTGATGATATTGGGCTCGTTTTGAAGCTATGGAAAAACTCCAGGTCCTCACATAGAGAACCACCCAAGATAAGCCAAAATGGAGGGTGAAAAGTATGCAAAGGTTATACATATACTTTGGGCAACCCAGTTGGCTTTGGATTTTCTTTTGAGATATGTAGGCATATTGTATTTGTATTGGATATGAGTGAAGTATGCCTATGTTGGAATATGATGTGAGAAGAATAGAAGTACATGATGTTTACTTGAGAAAATCCATCAGTAACCCCTTCGATCCCCTCTTAATAGTGCGGGATCCCTATAACTCCAGAATCATAAAAGAACTATACTAGACAGCTTCCGGAAACTCATTCTTGAGCATATATCCTTTTCGATGGTCATCGATCCTCACATCTAAAGCCAAAGGAACTAATACCTTTGACTAAAGCATTCCACTTAAGCTTTATGTTAATGTTTATGCTTGGCTCAAGTTGGAACGATGATCTTGATCATGACACATGGTGAAGGCTTCAAATTGTATTCATCTTCAGACATTCACCATGTGATCATCCACAAGATTCAAGTATGTAATTCTTCAGGGTGGCTATCTTGAACTTGTCATTGTCAACCATGAACATCAACACTTGATGTCATCCTCTCATGGGCACTTGAAATCTTTCTTTTGATGTAAATTATGAGAATCACCTAACCCACATAGATATACAAAACACATAGACTGGGTTAGTTCACAAAGCGCAATTGACAAATTCTTACCATACCACAAGATCTCATGTGGCAATGATTTGCGCTTGTGTGTTGACCATCTTTGAGTTCAATCTTTGATCTTCATCTTGGTCAACATTTATCTTTTCTACATGATTAATATTGATTTCTTGAAGGCCCAATTGATATGGTCACTATGCTTCATTGCTTCACGAAATAATAACCAATATCTTAATTCACCATGACCATATCAAGTTTCTCCATGAATATCATATTGACCATAACTTTCTCTGCTTCATGCTCCATCACAATCTCTTGAGAGGCACAACGAAATCTTCACATGAATTACTTGCTTCAAGAACTAATCATCCATGACTGAACATATGAGCTCATCGTGATCCTATCTTAAAGCCATATGTAGATTTTTTCTCTTTAATCATTCTCTCAAGATCATGATCCATCATGGCTCACCCATAAGCCTAAGAATGAAAACCTCTAAGATCCTTCAATGAACTCCATATAGATCACATCTTGTTCATCACATGGAATTCATCTTGATCATATTTGATTCAATCATTGAGCTCAATCTTGATGCACAACTATATGTACATGGCATTCATTCTGAATCCATTCAATCACCTTCTGCCAAGGAACAAGCCTTCATATGTAACATGACGCCATTGTTTCTTCATAGTAATTTTCATTCATTACCAAGTCTCAATGAATATATTTTTGTTAATGGATTTCATCCTTCAATACATCCATTATTCTTCATGCATTGCAAATGGAAATTTCCTTTACATGTATATATCAATGCAAACATTAGTCCATAAGGATTGTCTTTAATTACCAAAACCACATATGGGGACTACACGACCTTTCAATGGTTTCATTACATCACTGTTTGTGATTAATGCATCGCACATAGTTTTGTCGAAGGGTCTCTGGTTGAACTGTTGTGTCTGGACCAACCTACTATTGTTTACCATTTATGCATCTACATATGAACAGAGCAAAAGAATGTATAGCATGAAAATGGATGCTTCCTATAGTATCTTGTGTTATGCATCTAGTTTCTCCTCTAGTAATATTCGGTAAGAATTCATTGCAATCAGATTTACGAGGTTCATTACATATCCCCAATAGGGAATTTTACATGCTTCGCCAAACTCCTCGAGATCCATGCGAAAAGGATTTTCATATAAGTTGAAGATGACAGCATGAGAATTGCGATCAGGCACATACTCAAATTTTTGCACAAAGGTATTAGTGAGATTATAGAATTGTGGGCACTTATCTGATACGAATTCTGTCAACTTGACATTGTGCACGTACATGTCCAACTCTTCCGTAATACTTGATTGAGTCATGAAAGAATCCGATGGCCATTCACACAGGCACACAAGGGCTTCCCGCGGAGGTTCGAGGTCCGACGCTCGTATAGCAGGCTTGGGAGAGCTCTTGCTCGAGGAACCACCTTGGAACATTTTCCTAAACATTTCTTCGTCTGAAAAATTTTAGTGACTCCAAATAAGAGTAAACCAAACTCAACAAAACTGATAGCAACTACTCACATAAGAATCTAGAGGCTATATCATGCATAAAAACTACTTTGGACCATATAAATTTGACATACAAGCTCAAGAACCAGGTCACCACAGCAGCAAAAAATTGCAATATATAAAGCACTAGAACAAAAACTAATTGGACCATCGGAGGAGTCACATACCGAAGAACAATACCCCAAACAATTTTCGAAATGGAGTTCCGAGCAAGGAGATCGAAAGTTGTAGTCAAAGGAGCAAGAACACGGGTTTCAACAAGCAAGTGATTTTTTCTAGAGGAAGAAGAAGGGAGTGGGCGGCTGGAATAAGTGAGTGGGTCCCTGTGGGACCCACAAGCCCACTAGGCGCGCCTTTTACTTCTGAGCTGCATTGGGATTTCCGCGAAGAGGAGAGGATGATGGAGTACAATAGAGATAAGTATTTCCCTCAGTTATGAAACTAAGGTTATCAATGTAGTAGGAGAACCAGGCAACACTATATAAACAACACCTGCACACAAACAACAAATACTTGCAACCCAACGCGTAGAGGGGTTTTCAATCCCTCAACAGTATTGAGAAAGATTAAATTGTATAGGTTTCGATAAATAGATCTAACAAAAATACAAAATAAAATAAATAAAATAAAATTGCAGCAAGGTATATTTGGTTTTAATATATGATAGAAAGACCCCGGGGCCATAGTTCTCACTAGAGGGTTCTCTCGAGAAAATATCATATGGTGGGTAAACAAATTACTGTTGGGTAATTGATAGAAAAGCAAATAATTATGATGCTATCCAAGGCAATGATCATGTATGTAGGAATCACGTAAAAGATTAGTAGACTGACTCCTGCCTGCATCTACTACTATTACTCCACGCATCGACTGCTATCCAGCATGCATCTAGTGTATTAAGTACATGGAAAAACAGAGTAATGCTTTAAGCAAGATGACATGATGTAGACAAGATAAACTCATGTATGAATAAACCCCATCTCGTTACCCTTAATAGCAATGATAGATGCGTGCATGTCTCTTTATGTCGCAGAGATTGAGCACAACAAGTTCGAACCCATCACAAAGTACCTCTTCCCATGGCAAGATAAATCAATCTAGTTGGCCAAACCAAACCAATAAACCAGAGAAGAAATACGAGGCTATAACAATCATGCATAAAAGAGTTCAGAGAAAATTGAAATAATATTCAAGGATAGATCTGATCATAAACTCACAATTCATCGGATCCCAACAAACACACCACAAAAAGGCATTACATCAAATAGATCTCCAAGAACATCGAGGAGAACATTGTATTTAAGATCAAAAAGAGAGAAGAAGCCATATGGCTACTAACAACGGACCCGTAGGAATGTGGTAAACTACTCACGCATCATCGAAGGGGCATCAAGGATCATGAAGAACCCCTCTGTGATTATTTGCCCCTCTGGTAGAGTGTCAGAAAAGGCCTCTAGATTTGATCTCATGGTTTTGGAACTTGCGGCGGTGGAAAAATTACTTCGTGGACTCCCCTGATGGTTTTGGGATTTTAGAGTATTTATAGAGGCAGAGGTTGGTCAAAATGATGCCCGTGGGCCCCACTACCCACCAGGGCATGCTAGAGGCCCCTTGCATGCGCTGGTGCCTAGTGGGCCCCACTTTCATCTTCTCATGGCCTCCAGAAGCTTCCAGGGTCTCTTATCACCAGAAAAAATCTCCAAAAAGTTTTGTGGTATTTGGACTTTGTTTGGTATTGATAGTCTGCGAAGTAGAAAACAAGCAAAAACAAAAACTGGCACTGGGCACTAAGTTAATAGGTTAGTCCCAAAAAATGGTATAAAATTGCTTGTAAATGTATATAAAGCATCTAAGATTGGTAATATAATAGCATGGAACAATGGAAATTATAGATACATTGGATACGTATCAAACATCCCCAAGCTTAATTCTTGCTCGTCCTCGAGTAGGTAAATGATAAATGAAGGAAATATGCCCTAGAGGCAATAATAAAGTTTTTATTTATATTTCCTTATATCATGATAAATGTTTATTATTCATGCTAGAATTGTATTAACCAGAAACTTGATACATGTGTGGATACATAGACAAAACGCCATGTCCCTAGTAAGCCTCTACTAGACTAGCTCGTTGATCAAAGATGGTTAAGTTTCCTAACCAAAGACATGTGTTGTCATTTGATTAACAGGATCACATCATTAGGAGAATGATGTGATGGACAAGACCCATCCGTTAGCTTAGCATAATGATCGTTAAGTTTTATTGCTTTCTTCATGACTTATACATATTCCTTTGACTATGAGATTATGCAACTCCCGGATACCGGAGGAATACCTTGTGTGCTATCAAACATCACAACTTAACTGGGTGATTATAAAGATTCACTATGGGTATCTTCGAAGGTGTTTATTGGGTTGTCATAGATCAAGATTAGGATTTGTCACTCCGAGTATCGGAAAGGTATCTCTGGGCCCTCTCGGTAATGCACTTCATAATAAGCCTTGCAAGCAATGTGACTAATGAGTTAGTTACGGAATGATGCATTATGGAACGAGTAAAGAGACTTGCCGGTAACGAGAGTGAACAAGGTATGGAGATACCGACGATCGAATCACGGGCAAATAACATACCGATGACAAAGGGAATAACGTATGTTGTCATTACGGTACGACCGATAGATCTTCATAAATATGTGGGAACCAATATGAGCATCTAGGTTCTGCTTTTGGTTATTAACCGGAGAGGTGTCTTGGTCATGTCTACATAATTCTCGAACCCGTAGGGTCCACACGCTTAACGTTTGATGACGATTTTGTATTATCTGAGTTATGTGATTTGGTGACCGAATGTTGTTCGGAGTCCTGGATGAGATCACAGACATTACGAGGAGTCTCAAAATGGTTGAGAGGTAAATATTCATATATAGGACGATGATATTCGGACACCGGAAGTGTTCCAGGGGTACCGGGTATATATCAAGTCATCGAAAGAGGTTCCGGGCACCCCCCGGCAAAGATTTGGGCTTATTGGGCCAAGAGGGGAAACACAACAGCCAGCATGGGCTACTGCGCCCCCCTTGCTGTCCGAATAGGAAGGGGAAAGGAAAAGGGGAAGAGAGAAGGAAGGGGAGGCAATTCAGCCTGCCCCTTCCTTCCCTCCTCTCTCCCCTTTCCTTCCCTCTCCGGAAAAGATGGTAAGGGGGACCGAATTGGACAAGGCCCCAAGTAGGATTCCTCCTACTTGGGGCGTTGCATGGCTGTCCCCTCCCCCTCCCACCTATTTATATGTGGGAGGGGGCTCCTAGAACACACAACAAACATTGTTAGCTGTGTGTGGTGCCCTCCTCCACGGTTTACGCCTCCGGTCATATTCACGTAGTGCTTAGGCGAAGCCCTGCGCGAATCACTTCACCATCACCATCACCACGCCGTCGTGCTTACGGAACTCTCCCTCGACACTTTGGCTGCATCAAGAGTTCGAGGAACGTCATCGAGCTGAACGTATGCAGAACACGGAAGTGCGTACGTTCGGTACTTGATCGGTCGAAACAAGAAGAAGTTCGACTACATCAACCGCGTTTTCAAATGCTTCCGCTTTCGGTCTACAAGGGTACATGGATAGACTCTCTCCCTCTCGTTGCTATGCATATCCTAGATAGATCTTGCGTGAGCGTAGGAAATTTTTGAAATTGCATGTTACGTTTCCCAAAGTGGTATCAGAGCCAGGTCTATGCATAGATGATATGCACGAGTAGAACACAAAGAGTTCTGGGCTGTGATCGTCATACTGGTTACCACCAATGTCTTATTTTGATTCGGCGATATTGTTCAATGAAGCGGCCCGGACCAACCTTACATGACCACGTTCATGAGACCAGTTCCACAGACGGACATGCAACTAGTTTGCATAAAGGTGTCTAGCGGGTGTCTGCTTATCCTACTTTAGTGAATCGAATTTGACTGTGGCCGGTCCTTGTTGAAGGTTAAAACAACAAACTTGATAAATCACCATTGTGGTTTTGATGTTTAGGTAAGAACGGTTCTTACTAGAAGCCCGTAGCAGCCACGTAAAACTTGCAACAACAAAGTAGAGGACGTCTAACTTGTTTTTGCAGGGCATGTTGTGATGTGGTATGGTCAAGAAATAATATGATATATGTTACTGTATGATATGATCATGTTTTGTAGAAGTCACTGGCAACCGGCTGGAGCCTTATGGTTGTCTCTTTATTGTATGAAATGAAAACGCCATGTAATTGCTTTACTTTATCACTATACGTTAGCGATAGTTGTAGAAGCAATAGTTGGCGAGACAACCACGACGCTACGATGGAGATCAAGGTGTCAAGCCGGTGATGCTAGAGATCATGACGGTGCTTTGGAGATGGAGATCAAAGGCACTGGAGAAAACTAAGTTGAAAGATGATAGTAGCAATGATACAGACTGGTTCCACGATCTGAGGATTATCCTCATTGCCGCACAGAATAATTATGTCCTTGATGCACCACTAGGTGACTGATACATCTCCATCGTATCTACTTTTCCAAACACTTTTGACCTTGTTTTGGACTCTAACTTGCATGATTTGAATGGAACTAACCCGGACTGACGCTGTTTTCAGAGAAATAAAAGTTCTCGGAATGACCTGAAACTTCACGGAGAATATTTTTGGAATATATAAAAAATATTGGCGAAAGAATCAACGTCGAGGGGCCCACACGCTGTCCACAAGGGTGTGGGCGCGCTGACCCCCCCTAGGGCGTGCCCCCTGCCTTGTGGGCCCCCTGATGCTCCACTGACCTCAACTCCAACTCTATATATTCACGTTCGGGGAGAAAAAAATCAGGGAGAAGGATTCATCATGTTTTACGATACGGAGCCGCCGCCAAGCCCTAATCTCTCTCGGGAGGGTTGATCTGGAGTCCGTTCGGGGCTCCGGAGAGGGGAATACATCGCCATCGTCATCATCAACCTTCCTCCATCACCAATTTCATGATGCTCACCGCCGTGCGTGAGTAATTCCATCGTAGGCTTGCTGGACGGTGATGGGTTGGATGAGATTAACCATGTAATCGAGTTAGTTTTGTTAGGGTTTTATCCCTAGTATCCATTATGTTCTCAGATTGATGTTGCTATGACTTTGCTATGCTTAATATTTGTCACTAGGGCCCGAATGCCATGATTTCAGCTCTGAACCTATTATGTTTTGATGAATATATGTGAGTTCTTGATCCTATCTTGCAAGTCTATAGTCACCTATTATGTGTTATGATCCGTTAACCCCGAAGTGACAATAATCGGATACTTACCGGTGATGATCGTAGTTTGAGGAGTTCATGTATTCACTAAGTGTTAATGCTTTGTTCAGGTACTCTATTAAAAGGAGGCCTTAATATCCCTTAGTTTCCAATAGGACCCCACTGCCACGAGAGGGTAGGACAAAAGATGTCATGCAAGTTCTTTTCCATAAGCACGTATGACTATATTCGGAATACATGCCTACATTACATTGATGAACTGGAGCTAGTTCTGTGTCACCCTAGGTTATAACTGTTGCATGAGGAATCACATCCAACATAATTATCCATCACTGATCCATTGCCTACGAGCTTTTCACATATTGATCTTTGCTTATTTACTTTTTCGTTGCTACTATTACAATCACTACAACACCAATACTATTTGTCGGATCTCGGGTTCTGGCAAAACCCTCAAGGTTCGAACACTGGGATGCGTGCAAAGATCTCCCCCTACCAACTCGCGCCCTCAACCTCGCCACGATCTCAAAGGCAAGCTCGAAAAACTCGCAACACAAGGGACACAAGATTTATACTGGTCCGGGCCACCATTATGGTGTAATACCCTACTCTAGTGTGGTGTGGTGGATTGCCTCTTGGGCTGAGGATGAACAGTACAAGGGGAAGAACAACCTCCTGAGGTGAGGTGTTCTTGGGCTTGGTGGGTGTGAGGATGGGTTGGATCTAGTCCAAGTTGAGATGGCTGAGGTTCTCGTCCCCTGCCCTTGGTTTTTGTTCGTTCATGTTCTCCTCTCCCTTCTGTGGTGGCTAATCCTATTTATAGAGGCCCTAGTCCTCTCCCCAAATATTGAGCGGGAAGGGAGGCAACAACGTCCAATTTGAAAGGGGACAGCTAGTACAAGTTATCCTAACAAAAGCAATCTTCGCCTGCCAAAGGCTCTGGTGGTGACGCCGCCTTGGGCTCCATGGTGACCTCCATATTGTCGTCCTACTGGTCTTGGTCTCATTGCACCGACATGGAAACCTTTGCTTGACGCCTCAGTACTCTTCGTCTGCGCTTGCCTCCTTAGCACCAAAGAGGAAACAAGGACATTGTGCGCGCTGGCGCCCACCTGGCGCCCGCCTGGTCTCGATCGTCATGGCTCACGTCATTGGAACCTCGCGAGGTTTGCCTTGCCTTGATCTCTCCACCCCTCATGAGCTAGCCTGGTGAGGCTGCTCCCGTGGAGGTCTTGTGTCATCCGCCTCGCGAGGCTTGGCCCCATGCGAGGGTCTTGAATGCGTGTTGGTGAAGATGGGCCGTACGGGCCCGCTGATACGTCTCCAACGTATCTATAATTTTTGATTGCTCCATGCTATATTATCTACTATTTTGGACATTATTGGGCTTTATTATCCACTTTTATATTATTTTTGGGACTAACCTATTAACCGGAGGCCCAGCCCAGAATTGCTGTTTTTTGCCTGTTTTAGGGTTTCGAAGAAAAGGAATATCAAACGGAGTCCAAACGGAATGAAACCTTTGGGAACGTAATTTTCTCATCGAATACAACTCAGGAGACTTGGACCCTATGTCAAGGCACGTACCAGGAGGCCATGAGGTAGGGGGCGCGCCCTACCCAACCAGGCGCGCCCCCACCTTCGTGGGCCCCCTGTTGCTCCACTGACGTACTTCTTCCTCCTATATATAGCCACGTACCCCCAAACGATCAGATATGGATCCAAAACCCTAATTCCACCACCGCAACTTTCTGTATCCACGAGATCCCATCTTGGGGCCTGTTCCAAAGCTCCGCAGAGGGGGCATCGATCACGGAGGGCTTCTACATCAACACCATAGCCTCTCCGATGAAGTGTGAGTAGTTTACCTCAGACCTACGGGTCCATAGTTAGTAGCTAGATGGATTCTTCTCTCTTTTTGGATCTCAATACAATGTTCTCCCCCTCTCTTGTGGAGATCTATTCGATGTAATCTTCTTTTTGCGGTGTGTTTGTTGAGACCGATGAATTGTGGGTTTATGATCAAGTCTATGTATGAATAATATTTGAATCTTCTCTGAATTCTTTTATGTATGATTGGTTATCTTTGCAAGTCTCTTCGAATTATCAGTTTGGTTTGGCCTACTAGATTGATCTTTCTTGCAATGGGAGAAGTGCTTAGCCTTGGGTTCAATCTTGCGGTGTCCTTTCCCGGTGACAGTAAGGGCAGCAAGGCACGTATTGTATTGTTGCCATCGAGGATTACAAGATGGGGTTTTCTTCATATTTCATGAGTCTATCCCTCTACATCATGTCATCTTGCTTAAGGCGTTACTCTATTTTTAACTTAATACTCTATATGCATGCTGGATAGCGGTCGATGAGTGGAGTAATAGTAGTAGATGCAGGCAGGTGTCGGTGTACTTGTCTCGGACGTGATGCCTATATACATGATCATACCTAGATATTCTCATAACTATGATCAATTGTATCAATTGCTCAACAATAATTTGTTCACCCACCGTAGAATACTTATGCTCTTGAGAGAAGCCACTAGTCAAACCTATGGCCCCGGGTCTATCTTTATCATATTAATCTCCTAGTACTTAGTTATTTACTTTGCCATTTACTTTGCCTTTATTTTACTTTGCATCTTTACCATAAAAATACCAAAAATATTATCTTATCATATCTATCAGATCTCACTCTCGTAAGTGGCCCTATAGGGATTGACAACCCCTATTTGTGTTGGTTGTGAGGATTTATTTGTTTTGTGCAGGTGCGAGGAACTCGCGCGTAGCCTCCTACTGGATTGATACCTTGGTTCTCAAAAACTAAGGGAAATACTTACGCTACTTTGCTGCATCATCCCTTCCTCTTCAGGGAAAACCAACGCAGTACTAAAAGAGGTAGCAAGAAGGATTTCTGGCGCCGTTACCGGGGAGGTCTACGCAAAAGTCAACATACCAAGTACCCATCACATACCCTTATCTCCCGCATTACATTATTTGCCATTTGCCTCTCCTTTTCCTCTCCCCCACTTCACCCTTGCTGTTTTATTCGCCCTCTCTCTCTCTA
Organism: Triticum urartu; assembly: GCF_003073215.2. NCBI lineage: Eukaryota > Viridiplantae > Streptophyta > Magnoliopsida > Poales > Poaceae > Triticum > Triticum urartu. The sequence continues at coordinate 162,033,310 of NC_053023.1, read as the reverse complement.
TCCTCCCTCTCTTTCTCTATTTGCCTCTTTTTGCCGCTTGCTTTTTGTTTGCTTGTGTGTTAGTTAGCTTGCTTGTCGCGATGGCTCAAGATAATACAAAATTGTGTGACTTCACCAATACCAACAACAATGATTTTATTAGCACTCTGATTGCTCCTCTTACCGATGCTAAATCTTGTGAAATTAATACTGCCTTGCTGAATCTTGTCATGAAAGATCCGTTCTTCGGCCTTCCTAGTGAAGATGCCGCTACTCATCTAAATAGCTTCGCTGATTTGTGTGACATGCAAAAGAAGAAAGATGTGGATAATGATATTGTTAAATTGAAGCTATTTCCTTTTTCGCTTAGAGATCGTGCTAAAGCTTGGTTTTTGTCTTTGCCTAAAAATAGTATTGATTCATGGAACAAGTGAAAGGATGCTTTTATCTCTAAGTATTTTCCTCCCGTTAAGATCATCTCTCTTAGAAACGATATTATAAATTTTAAGCAACTTGATCATGAACATGTTGCACAAGCTTGGGAGAGAATGAAATTATTGATACATAATTGCCCTACTCATGGTTTAAATTTGTGGATGATTATACAAAAAATTTATGCCGGATTGAATTTTGCTTCCAGAAATCTTTTAGACTCGTCTGCGGGAGGTACTTTTATGGAAATCACTTTAGGAGAAGCTACTAAACTCCTAGATAATATTATGGTTAATTATTCTCAATGGCATACTGAAAGATCTACTAATAAAAAGGTGCATGCGATAGAAGAAATTAATGTTTTGAGTGAAAAGATGGATGAACTTATGAAATTATTTGCTAATAAGAGTGTTTCATCTGATCCTAATGATATGCCCTTGTCTACTTTGATTGAGAATAATAATGAATCTATGGATGTGAATTTTTTTGGTACGAACAATTTTGGTAACAACGCGTATAGAGGAAATTTCAACCCTAGACCTTATCCTAGTAATCCCTCTAATAATTATGGTAATTCCTACAACAATTCTTATGGAAATTATAATAAGATGCCCTCTGATTTTTAATCTAATATTAAAGAATATATTACTTCGCAAAAGAATTTTAATGCTATGATTTAAGAAAATTTGCTTAAGATTGATGATTTGGCTAGGAACGTTGATAGAATTGCTCTTGATGTTGATTCTTTGAAACTTAGATCTATTCCTCCTAAGCAAGATATCAATGAGTCTCTCAAAGCCATGAGAATTTCCATTAATGAGTGCAAAGAAAGAACCGCTAGGATGCGTGCTAAGAAAGATGCCTTTATAAAAGCGTGTTCTACTAGTTCCTATGAAAATAATGATGAAGATCTAAAAGTTATTGATGTGTCCCCTATTAATTCTTTGTTTTGAAATATGAATCTTGATAATGATGGGACTGAATATGATCCACCTTTACCTAGAAGGCGTTCCAAGAATTCTAAATCTTTTGATCTTGATGCTAAATTTGATAAAAGTGGGATTGAAGAAATTAAAACTCTAGATGTTGCTAAACCCACTATTATGGATTTCAAGGAATTTAACTATGAAAATTGCTCTTTGATTGATTGTATTTCCTTGTTGCAATCCGTGCTAAATTCTCCTCATGCTTATAGTCAAAATAAAGCGTTTAGTAAACATATCGTTGATGCCTTGATGCAATCTTATGAAGAAAAACTTGAATTGGAAGTTTTTATACCTAGAAGACTTTATGATGAGTAGGAACCAAATATTAAAATTAAAATTAAAGATCATGAATTCTATGCTTTATGTGATTTGGGTGCTAGTGTTTCCACGATTCCAAAGACTTTGTGTGATTTGTTAGGTTTCCGTGATTTTGATGATTGCTCTCTAAACTTGCACCTTGCGGATTCCACTATTAAGAAACCTATGGGAAGAATTAATGATGTTCTTATTGTTGAAAATAGGAATTATGTGCCCGTAGATTTTATTGTTCTTGACATAGATTGCAATCCTTCATGTCCTATTATTCTTGGTAGACCTTTCCTTAGAACGATTGGTGCAATTATTGATATGAAGGAAGGAAATATTAGATCACAATTACCATTAAGGAAAGGCATGGAACACTTTCCTAGAAAGAAAATTAAATTACCTTATGCATCTATTATGATATCCGCTTATGGATTGCCTACCAAAGATGGCAATACCTAGATCTATTTTTGCTTGTTATGCCTAGCTAGGGGCGTTAAACGATAGCGCTTGTTGGGAGGCAACCCAATTTTATTTTTATTACTTGCTTTTTGATCGTGTTTAGTAATAAATAAATTATCTAGCCTCTGTTTTGGTTGTTCTTTTTGTGTTTAATTAGCGTTTGTGCCAAGTAGAACCGTTGGGAAGACTTGGGGAAAGTCTTGTTGAACTTGCTGTAAAAAACAGAAACTTTAGCGCTAACGAGAACTGCTGTCATTTTTATTTGGAAAGTGCTATTTAGTTAATTCTTTTTGAAAATGATTAATAGATAAATTACACACGTCCAGAAATTCATTTTAGAATTTTTGGGGTTCCAGATCTTGCGCTAGCTACAGATTACTACAGACTGTTCTGTTTTTGACAGATTCTGTTTTTCGTGTGTTGTTTGCTTATTTTGATGAATCTATGGCTAGTAAAATAGTTTATAAACCATACAGAAGTTGGAATACAGTAGGTATAACACCAATATAAATAAAGAATGAGTTCATTACAGTAGCTTGAAGTGGTCTTTTGTTTTCTTTCGCTAACGGAGCTCACGAGATTTTCTACTTTAAGTTTTGTGTTGTGAAGTTTTCAAGTTTTGGGTAAAGATTTGATGGATTATGGAACAAGGAGTGGCAAGAGCCTAAGCTTGGGGATGCCCATGGCACCCCCAAGATAATCTGAGGACACCTAAAATCCAAAGCTTGGGGATGCCCCGGAAGGCATCCCCTCTTTCGTCTACTTCTATCGGTAACTTTACTTGGAGCTATATTTTTATTTACCACATGATATGTGTTTTGATTGGAGCGTCTTTCATTATTTGAGTATTTGCTTGTTAGTTTACCACAATCATCCTTGCTGTACACACCTTTTGAGAGAGCCATTCATGATTTGGAATTTGTTAGAATACTTTATGTGCTTCGCTTATATCTTTTGAGTTATATAATTTTGCTCGAGTGCTTCACTTATATCTTTTAGAGCACGGTGGTGGATTTGTTTTATAGAAACTATTGATCTCTCATGCTTCACTTAGATTATTTTGAGAGTCTTAATAGCATGGTAATTTGCTTAAAATCCTAATATGCTTGGTATACAAGTTTAATAATAAAACTCTCTTATGAGTGTGTTGAATACTATGATAAGTTTGATACTTGATAATTGTTTTGAGATATGGAGATGGTGATATTAAAGTCGTGCTAGTTGAGTAGTTGTGAATTTGAGAAATACTTGTGTTGAAGTTTGTGATTCCCGTAGCATGCACGTATGCTGAACCGTTATGTCATGAAGTCGGAGCATGATTTATTTATTGATTGCCCTCCTTATGAGTGGCGGTCGGAGACGAGCGATGGTCTTTTCCTACCAATCTATCCCCCTAGGAGCATGCGCGTAATATTTTTCTTTGATAACTTGTATATTTTTGTTGTAAGTATATGAGTTCTTTATGACTAATGTTGAGTCCATGGATTATACGCACTCTCACCCTTCCACATTTGCTAGCCTCTCTAATACCGTGCACCTTTCGCCGGTATCATACACCCACCATATACCTTCCTCAAAACACCCACCATACCTACCTATTATGGCATTTCCATAGCCATTCCGAGATATATTGCCATGCAACTTTCCACCGTTCCATTTATTATGACACACTCCATCATTGTCATATTGCTTAGCATGATCATGTAGTTGACATCGTATTTGTGGCAAAGCCACCATTCATAATCCTTTCATACATGTCACTCATGCATCATTGCATATCCCGGTACACCGCCGAAGGCATTCATATAGAGTCATATCTTGTTCTAAGTATCGAGTTGTAATTGTTGAGTTGTAAGAAAAATAAAAGTGTGATGATCATCATTATTAGAGCATTGTCCCAGTGAGGAAAGGATGATGGAGACTATGATTCCCCCACAAGTCGGGATGAGACTCCGTACGAAAAATAAAAAAAGAGAAAGAAAAGAGGCCATAAAAAAGAGAAAAGGCCCAAATAAAAAAAAGAGAAAAAATGAGAGAAAAAAGAGAGAAGGGACAATGTTACTATCCTTTTACCACACTTGTGCTTCAAAGTAGCACCATGATCTTCATAGTAGAGAGTCTCTCATGTTATCACTTTCATATACTAGTGGGAATTTTTCATTATAGAACTTGGCTTGTATATTCCAATGATGGGCGTCCTCAAAATGCCCTAGGTCTTCGTGAGCAAGCGAGTTGGATGCACACCCACTAGTTTCTTTTGTTGAGCTTTCATACACTTATAGCTCTAGTGCATTCGTTGCATGGAAATCCCTACTCACTCACATTGATATCTATTGATGGGCATCTCCATAGCCCGTTGATATGCCTAGTTGATGTGAGACTATCTTCTCCCTTTTTGTCTTCTCCACAACCACCACTCTATTCCACCTATAGTGCTATATCCATGGCTCACGCTCGTGTATTGCGTGAAGATTGAAAAAGTTTTGAGAATTTCAAAAGTATGAAACAATTGCTTGGCTTGTCATCGGGGTTGTGCATGATTTAAATATTTTGTGTGGTGAAGATAGAGCATAGCCAGACTATATGATTTTGTAGGGATAACTTTCTTTAGCCATGTTATTTTGAGAAGACATAATTGCTTTGTTAGTATGCTTGAAGTATTATCATTTTTATGTCAATATGAACTTTTGTCTTGAATCTTTCGGATCTGAATATTCATACCACAATTAAGAAGAATTACATTAAAATTATGCCAAGTAGCACTCCGCATCAAAAATTCTGTTTTTATCATTTACCTACTCGAGGACGAGCAGGAATTAAGCTTGCATGCCTGCAGGTCGACTCTAGAGGATCCCCGGGTACCTTTTGATTGCTCCATGCTATATTATCTACTGTTTTGGACATTATTGGGCTTTATTATCCACTTTTATATTATTTTTGGGACTAACCTATTAATCGGAGGCCCAGCCCAGAATTGCTGTTTTTTGCCTGTTTTAGGGTTTCGAAGAAAAGGAATATCAAACGGAGTCCAAACGGAATGAAACCTTTGGGAATGTGATTTTCTCATCGAATACAACTCAAGAGACTTGGACCCTACGTCAAGGCTCGTAACAGGAGGCCACAAGGTAGGGGGCGCGCCCTA